>NC_066887.1:33729814-33849814 GCF_022985175.1 Labeo rohita
TTTATCTGGCGTTACTGAAGAACTAAAATTAATAAAACTAAATCTGAAATCAAAATAAATGAAAGCTAAATAATTAGAAGAGGAAAAAATAACATATTATTTAAAAAAAAACTTTACAAAATGTAATCTGAATTAGAAATGTGTAGCTGGCTATGATAAAGTACTAAAATTAATTAAACTAAAAGTCAAATAGAAATTTAAAAAATTAAAATTTAAGCTGAATAAAAAGAATAGAAAAATGTAAATATTACAGAATATTACTAAATGTAATTGAAAATTTGAAACGTTTTGCTGCCAGTACTAAATTAACAAAATGAAAATAAATAAATAAATAAATAAATAAATAAAGCTAAAGTTAATAATAAAGTTAATAAATGATAATAAATGAATTATTTGATTTTTTTTTTTTTTTTGAAAATTTGAAATAATTTACTTAAATTAAAATTAAATGAAATTAAATGAAAAATAAAGCTAAATATAATGGAAAAGAAAAATAAATGAAAAATATTAAATTTTGAAAAACTTAATTGAAAATTTGAAATAATTAAATTAAATTGAATTAAATTAAAGCTAAATGTAATAGACCAGAAAAAAATAATATTAGATTAAAAAAAATGAAAATTAAATTAAATTAACTAAATTAACAAAATGAAATTAAATTAAAAAAAGGTTAAATTAATAAAACAGAAAAATAAATAAATATTGGATAAAAACTGAAAATGAAAAATAATTAAATGTAATAGAACAGAAATTAAATAAATATTAGTTTTAAAAAAAACTTAATATTATTTATTTTTGAATAAAATGAAATAAAAATCAAGTTAAATTTAAATAAAGCTATATGTAATAGAACAGAAAATAAATTCATATTAGATTTTAAAAAGTAATTAAAACTTAAAATAAAACTGAAATAAAAGCTAAAAAAAGCTTTTCAGCTTATTAATTAAAGCTAAATAAAAACGATTAAAACATAAAAATGACAAAAACAGCAGTTACAAAAAAAATGAAAATATAAAAATAAATGCGCATTTAAAATATGAATAAATGTTAATAAATACTTTAGAAAGCAGCAATTTTAAATGGTAATATTACACATTTTTACTGTTTTTACAATGCAGTCTTGCTGAGCAGAAAGAGACTTCTTTCAGAAACGTTTCGGAAACTTCTTTCTTAACTGACCTTAAACTTTTGAAAAATAGTAAATATTTAACACAAAACACTGTAGCACAATCACTTGCTTAAGTTTCAGAATGAGACGTTTTACAATCAAAACTCCTGTTTTGTCATCAGTCTTTATCTGCTGTATGCGTCAGTGGTTTTTGTTCTGTTTGTCTCGTCTCAAGGTTTTCTTCAAGGTGACCGTAGGAATGAACTCGTGTTCTGCGGATGGCGGCGATCGGGACGTTCTGATGTCGATCAAGCCGGTGGGATTTAACGAGTCTGTTAGTGTACGCATCCGTCAGATGTGTGGGTGTGACTGCACGGAGACGGGCCGTTGTCATGACGACACCGAAACCTCGGCCTGTCCCGTGGAGACTGGCGCCTGTAGAGCGGACGGAGGCGAACCCGTCTGCAGCGGGAGAGGAGTCTGTAAATGCGGGACGTGTGTGTGCGACTCCAGCAGGTTGGGAAACATCTACGGGAAGTTCTGTGAGATGGACGACTTCTCCTGTCCGTATGTGAAGGGCCTGGTGTGTGGAGGTGAGCGATGAAGATGTGATTACTCTCTGAACAAGCTGACAGAATAAATAAATGAATAAATAAATGTGTGTATGTATGTATGTAGGTTTAAATATATATATATATATATATATATATATAAATTATTAATTATTAATTTTATTTAAAAATATATGAATAAAAATATAAAATATAAATAAATTGAATAAAATAAATTAAAAAAACTAGTAAAAATATTTAAAAAAAAAATTCACAAATACAATTCACTGCAAAAATCAAATAAATAAATAAAAAGTAAATTAAATAATTAAAATAAATTGTTATATATGACTTTTATTCATTTTATATGTATATAATTACATTAAATAATAAACTATTAATTTTATTAAAAAATATACAAATATAAGCTAACAATTTACTGCAATTCACCACAAAATTAAATACATATTTATATATATATATATATATAGTGTGTATATATATAAATTATAAATTTAAATATAAAATTGTAAATATAATACTTAAATTAAGATATCTATTTTTTTCCCCATAATATGTATAATGTATATATAATTAATAAAATAGTATAATTTATATTAAATATTAATTTGATATTATTAGGTTAAAATATAAAATTGTAAATATAATAAAAAAGTTATAAACCTTTGAAATATATTGTAATTTTTTAAAGTTTTATATATTAAATTAATTCTATATGTAAGCTTTTAGATGTATTTTAATATATCAAAACTAATATATCACTATTACATTTGGAATTTCAAAAGATTTTCTATATTAAAATTTCATTTAGAGTAATTGTAAATGTAATTTTTCTGTGTGTGTGTGAATTAGGTTTTTTTTATGCTAAATATATATTAAATGATAATTCAGTAATACCTATTTTTGGATAATCCTGTGAAATAAACAGCTTACATTTTATTATAAATAATGTGTATTACTTTAAATAACAGAAAAATGTCCTGAATTAACACATTTCCACAAATGTGTGTTTTTGTTTTCTTTTTCACATTTCAGGACACGGCCGGTGTGTTTCAGGTGAATGTGTGTGTCTTCCTGGCTGGACGGGCGAGGCCTGCGACTGTCCCGACACCACCGAGAGCTGCGTGTCAGACGACGGCTTGATCTGCAGCGGCTGGGGGAAGTGTGTGTGCGGCAAGTGCGTTTGTGACGACGCCCGGCGATCCGGAGAGTTCTGTGAGAAATGCCCCGTCTGCTACAACTCCTGTCAATCGCACTGGTAACCGCGCTTGGCTAGAACAGCTGTCAATCACACAATTAACACTCACTAAAGCTGCAAGGGAGTTTTTATACCTTTCTAAAGGGGCGTGACACCAGACTTTGCCTTGCATTCACTTTCATTCATGCGCATGGGAATGCAAGCGAAAATGTTTTGTTCTCCACCGCATACCAAAGTATTTATAAAGCCAAAACACGTTTAATCGACAAAGGATGTAAACATCGTAAAAGTGGAGTAGAATAGATGTATTTATTTATTAAATTATTTTAAATGCTTTAATTTAATTAATAATTAAGAATCTTGACTTCATATCGTGTTGCCCATATTTTTTGTATAAAATAATTTTTCATACAAGGTTTTGTGTGACTGACAACAATAAAAAACAAGTATACTGCATACTGCATAGTATATACTGTATGCTGTATTTAAAATAGTGTGCATTATTCAGTATAGCACAAGAACATCATTGCATGTGCAATTCCATTTTCAGAATTATTTTGCATACTTGCAATTTTGCATGCATAAAGCATACACTTAAAACATGGATTTTACAAGCATGCTGCATAGTATATAGTGTATGCTGTATGTAAAATAGTGTGTGTTGTTCAGTGTAGCACAAGAACATCATGTTGCTGTGCAATTCCAGTTTCAGAATTATTTTGTATACTTGCAATTTTGCATGCATAAAGCATACACGTAAAACTTGCATTTAAAAATACAAGCATACTGCATACTTTAGTATATACTGTATGTTGTATGTAAAATAGTGTGCATTATTCAGTGTAGCACACAAACATCCTTGCATTTGCAATTCCAGTTTCAGAATTATTTTGCATACTTGCAATTTTGCATGCATAAAGCATACACTTAAAACATGCATTTTGCAAGCATACTGCACAGTATATAGTGTATGCTGTATGTAAAATAGTGTGCGTTGTTCAGTGTAGCACAAGAACATCATGTTGCTGTGCAATTCCAGTTTCAGAATTGTTTTGCATGCATAAAGCATACACTTAAAACATGCATTTAAGAATGCAGACATAGTATATACTATATAGTAGTTTTAAGAGCATACTTAAAGCGTACATTTTTTTTAAATATACAATTTTGCATACTTAAAGAATATAAGTTTATATCTGCATACTTGATCACCAATTTAGACAGTCTTCTAAATAAAACACAGTGTACTGCATACTGAACAGCATATGCTATGTTAAAATGCAAGCATTTTTAAAAATGAGTGCTAACTCTTTGTATTGCAATAAAATAATGATAACATTGATAACATTTCCAGATCATTCCTCGCACTGCAAATGGAAGGTCAAAACGAGCGCATTGCATTGTGGGAAGCAGTATTCAAAACAATTTGCTCAGGCTTTATACCACATTGACAAACGTTATAGAAATAGTATGAATAGTATGCAATTACGAACACTACCAAAATTCAGAACATGACCTAAAGTGTCGGTCACATGAAAATAAGTATGTAAAGTGATTTTGTATGGGCAATAGAATATGATGCATATTCCAGGATGTCTTAATAAATATTACAATTATTATAAAAGTAATTAATATAAATGTTTTTAATTATTTAATTAACTTCATATATTATTATTATTATTATTATTATTATATTTATATCAGTGTTCTTAGTATAATTAAAATACTGTTATAGTTTTTATTAATATTTTAAATACTTTAATTTTTTCCATTTTAAAGTTAAACTTGATTCAAATAAATAAATAATAAATACAAATACATAATAAAATAAAGTAATTAAAATGAAAAAAATAATTTAATAAATGTTTGAATTATTTAATTAATTTAATATATTATTATTATATTCATGTCAGTGTTTTAGTGTCCTTGAGATACTATTCTCTATAATTTAATTGCGTATTTTCGTCCATTTTAATAGTTTTTGTTAAATATTTGTATGTGTATGTCTATTTAGTTTTTCACATTTTATTTCCATTTTAGTTATCTTAGTACATAAATTTAAACTTGATTAAAATAAATAAATAATACATATAAATAAATAATAAAATGAAACAAAATAATTAAAATAAATGAAAATATTACAATTTTCTAGATATATTTATTTATATTTTATTTATGCGATTTCTTTCATGGTCAGTTGTAAGCTGTGTTTTTATTTTTTATTCTATTTAATTTTTTTCTAAGGTTTTAATTATTAATTTTCAGTTTTAGTTATCTTAGTATAAAAGTTAAATGTTTTTAAGCTTTATTTTATTTTATTTCAATTAACGTGTATTTTATTTCAAGTAACAAAAACGTTTTTTTCAACAGTTTTCATTTTAGTTTCAGTTAACTGTAATAACCCTGATTTATATAATAAATTATGATGTTTATTTCTTGTTTATTAATTTAATGAGGGTATAAAAATGATTTAATAAATGTTAAATAATTTAAAATATTAAATACTAAATACGTTTATACTTTTTGTACTTGGCTAAGAGTTTGATCTGTGACATATACATCTCTATTGTTCAGATGTCTTTTTGTTTT
This sequence comes from Labeo rohita, assembly GCF_022985175.1. Taxonomy (NCBI): domain Eukaryota; kingdom Metazoa; phylum Chordata; class Actinopteri; order Cypriniformes; family Cyprinidae; genus Labeo; species Labeo rohita. The sequence continues at coordinate 33,735,282 of NC_066887.1, forward strand.
CATGCTAATTATTGTAATCATGTGATCAGGAACTGTGTGAAGTGTCACCTGTCGAACGGACTCGGACCAAACGCGCACCAGCTCTGTAATCACAGCTGCGCTCCATCGGTGGAGTATGTGGACGACATCACAGGTACATACAGCACCAAACACTGCACATCAACTCAGAAAGAATCTCTAGAGAGTTTGACGAGAGTCTGAATGAAGAGTGTTGTTGTTCAGAGCTGGTCCGGGGGAAATACTGCCTGTATCCCAGCAGTGAGAAGTGTCAGTACCGCTTTCTTGTGGACTTGGCTTCAGATCGGCCTCAGCTGCACATTAGTCGACATCCTGGTGAGGAAATGAATTCTTCTCTTCATCTTCTCTTCCTCCTCCTCCGCCTTTCCCTTTTTTCGACCTCTGTTCGACAGCGCTGAAAAAAAATGAGTAATTATATTTCGCTTACAGAGAATGAAATCTATTGTCAACATTTCAAATTCTCATTACTGTAATGTGTCCAGATGTTTTAGTTTTTTTCTCATTAGATTCTTTTTACTGTAATACAATATTTTTATTTACATTTTGATTATTCAAATTTTATTTAATTTTAGTTCAATTAAATTCAGTTCAACAACTGCTGCTGTTCCTTGATATAGGAATACTTTACAGTTTTATGCTACTATAAAAATATTTTATGGTCAATATTTTCCACATTACAGAAATGCAGTTTTATTATGGTATTGTGCTTAATTGAAGTTCATTGTAAGTTATTTGTTCATTTTTATTATTTATTTTTACTTATATTTAGGTATTTTATTTATTTATGTATTTGATTTTGTGGTAAACTGAAGTAAATTTTAAGCTTTATTAAAATTATTTATTTATTTATTTACAAATTTATTTATATATGTATTTATTTGATTTTTTTGCGGTGAATTCTAAGATTTTTCATTTTTATTTACATTTACATTTTATTTTTTTATGTGTTTATTTGATTTTGTAGTGAATTGTAGTAAGTTGTAAGCTTTATTACAATAAATTTATAATTTTATTTAAATTTTATTTATTTGATTTTTTTTTTTTTTTTTTTTAGGGACTTGTAAGCTTTTTTAATTTTTTCATAGTTATTCTTTATTAGTTCATGTTTAGTTAGTTATTATTTATTTGTTATTTTTTAAAATATTTTTTATTAGTTTTTACATTTTAATATTTTTATTTATTTAGATTTTATTTTATTCATTTGACTTTGTGGTGAATTGTAATAAATTGTAAGCTTTATTACAATAAATGTATTATTATATATATTTATATTTTATTTATTTGTTTATTAGATTTGTCTGATTAATTATACTTTTTTTTCATTTTTTATTATTTATTACGTTTTATTTGTCTATTATTTAATTTTTTTAATTTACATTTTATATTTTTATTTATTTATATTTTATTCATTTGATTTTGCGGTGAGTTGTAGTAAATTGTAAGCTTTATTGCAATTATGTATTATTTAATTTATATTTTATTTATTTGATTTTTGTGGTGAATTATAAGCTTTTATTTTATTTTTTTTATTTATTTGTTAGTTGTTTGTTTATTTTTTAAATATTGTTTTAATTTTATTTGCATTTTATCTTTTTATTTATTTACAGTTTATTTATTTATTTAATTTTGTGGTGAATTGTAGTAAATTGTACATTTTCTTACAATCAAATTATTTAATTTATATTTATTTATTTATTTGTTTATTTGATTTTTTGTCGTAAATTGTAGGCTTTATTCTTATTTATTTATCTTAATCTTTTAGTAGTTTTTGCTTACATTTTATTTGTTTGTTTATTTATTCATTTTGATTTGTGGCAAAACTCAGTAGATTCACTTTTCTCTCTGGTGATTTCTTCGCAAAAGGGCATTTTATTGCTGAGGACATTTATAGGAGTTTTGCTTCTTTGAAGTTTAAGTTTCACAGCATGTTTCTCCTTAAATTCACACACATTTGCAGGGGGGAAGAGCAGAAGAGCGTTTGTTGAATGTTCATATTTTGGCTGCAGACTTTGGCAAATCTGAGAACCGTCTGAGACCTTGAAACGTCTTCTAAAATACTTTTCTACGTTTTTTTTTGGGAGACCTTATTGCTATTCAAGAAAAACTTGTAAGATGTTAAGCAGATGCATTCTTAGTATAATTAAAAACTCTTAATTTCTTTCAAAATCTTGGATGTGTCATGGATTCAGGGAAAGGGTTTGTTTAGGACAAAAGAATCCCATAATTCATTCGCAAGCTAAACAGCAGCCAGATGTTTTTGCTGTGCCGTTACGACATCGGCGGCAGCTGGAGGAGAAGCAGCTCCCTCGGGCCTTGCGCCGATCGCTCAGCCGGTCAGTACACACATCCAGCTTTCCTGTCCTCGATGGCTCGGTTCCAGTCGGGTCCCAACACAAAGCACATGAAGTTGCATACTGACATTTTAACAGGTTTCCATGGCGATCTGGAAGCAGCGCACACACACACACACACACAAAGGCTCACGCTGTTTCGGTGCAGCGGTGAGGGGGCGTGGGGTGTGTCGCAAACGCCAGTTGGATGAGTGGCTCTGTAAGAGAGAATGTGCAGGAGACCCAAACAACACTATTGAGATCTCTTTAATATCTCTGTTGCTTCGCCTTGACAGTAATGCGATTAAACCGAGAGACTGCTTTATTAAGCCTCGTTCACACCACAGATGATAATTATAAACCTCTGCTGCTGCTCGCGTGGAAAAAAAAAATACTGTATTTTAGTTTGATAATGTTTTTGATTTAATATTTTGTAGTTTTTAGGATTTTATTGTACTGAATTATATTTATACCAGAGTTGTAATTCATTTAATTCATGTAATTTAATTCACATAATTCATTTGTTACCTGTTAACCACTTGTTGAGCATAGAAAATTAAATTCTAACTTAAATATTGAATGTACAGATTTAAGTTTGGCTACGTGTGAAAGTCAAAGGCATAAGTTGTGTTTCAAATTTGAGGTTGATATCACAAAAAAATGAGATTTGTTCTTTTTAACTTTATTAATGAAATGAATGAACTATATTTTCATTTTGTTTAATATTTTATGTGTTTTTAGTGGATTTTACAATGCTAAAGTATATTTCTGCTAAGGTGATCTATGTGTCTCAACGTCTCAAACAGTTCTCAGATTTGCCAAGAGTTTACAATCAAAAGTCTAAGATCTCAGTATGAACCAGTTTTATTTTAATTAATTAATTAATTGTTGTTATTTTTTTTAAATTAGATTTATTAAGTTTAGTACTGTCACAAATACATTTGTTTTGTAAGCTTAATATTTATATTTATTTTTATTTAGCTTTGTTTATTTAAGTTTTGTTTTGTGTTTTTGTCATTTTTATTATTTTTTAAAACTGTAATCTTCTGTTTTAGTTTAGGTTTTATTATGTGTGTTCATCATTTAATTTTTTATTTTTTTTTTAGTATTTCTATTTGGCTTTAATTTATTCTTGTGTTTTACTTTTCTTAATTTTGTCACTGCCAATTTAAGTCTAATATTATTTTTTAATTTTATTATGCTTTATTAATTTTAGTACTTTAGTACTGTTAGCAAAACATTGCATTTTCATTACGGTTTCACATTTTCAAAGCATCTGATTTTTTTTATTTAAGTTTTGCAAGTTTGTTTATTATATATGCACTAACAGTCAAAAGTTTTTGAACAGTAGGATTTTTAATGATTTTAAAGTCTCTTCTGCTCACCAAACCTGCATTTGTTTGATCCAAAGTAGAGCAAAAACAGTAAAAATCTGAAATATTTTTAGTTTTTAAAATAACTGTTTTCTATTTAAATATATTTTAAAATGTAATTTATTCCTGTGATTTCACAGCTGATTTTTTTAGCATCATTACTCGTCACATGATCCTTCAGAAATCATTCTAATTTTCTGATTTGCTGCTCAAAAAAACATTTATTATTATGTTGAAAACAGCTGAGTAAAATTTTTTCAGGTTTCTTTGATGAATAAAAAGTTCAGAAAAACAGCATTTATCTGAAATAGAGATCTGTAACATTAAAAATGTCTTGATCATCACTTTTGATCAATTTAAAGCATCCTTGCTAAATAAAAGTATTCATTTCTATTATTTCTTTCCCAAAAAAATTAATGCTGACTCTAAGCTTTTGAATGGTATAGTGTATAATTTTACAAAAGCTTTTTATTTCAGATAAATGCTGATCTTTAGATCTTTCTATTCATTAAAGATATATAGGTAAATAGCAGCAATATATAGATAAATAGTAGCAAATCAGCATATTAGAATGATTTTTGAAAGATCATGTGACACTGCAGACTGGAGTAATGATGCTGAAATAATAAATAAATTATATTTTAAAATATATTCAAATAGAAAACAGATATTTTAAATAGTAAAAATATTTCAAAATTTTACTGTTTTTGCTGTACTTCGGATCAAATAAATGCAGGCTTGGTGAGCAGAAAAGACTTTAAAACATTAAAAATCTTACTGTTCAAAAACTTTTGACTGGTAGTGTAGATTGATTGATTAATGGTTTTAGTTATTGGTAATAACCCTGATATGAACTCACCTAATAATCTGATCTGCTCCACATTCATTTTTCTTACTGTATTCATTCTTACTGTACGTCTGCTACCGACTCAAGAATTTTACGAGAAACATATGAGATGATTTCGATGTTTCCAACTATCCAGAAAACTCTTTGAAGAGCAACATCTGAGCAGTATTATTTCCCGTGGGATGCAGTCTTGTGAGGATTGTCAGCGTTTCTGTTGTTTATAGTCTGCTCTCTGTCGTCTAACAGTGTGTGCTTGGAGTCGGCGCTACTTTAAGACGTTCCTCAGCGCTTTCCTTCTGACGGTCACGCTGGGAATCGGCATGCTGGCCGTCGTCCGACAGCTGCTGAGAGCCAGAAACTGCTCGTGGCAGACCAACCCGGAGCAACAGTTTGACCACAGCCATAAGGTGATTGATTTTAATCATTCTAATATGCTGATTTGCTGCTCAAGAAACATTTCTGATTATTATCAGTGTTGCAGACAGTTGTGCTGATTCATATTTTTGTGAAAACTGATACATTTAAGTTCAGGATTCACAGATGAATAGATGCATTTATTTGTGTTTACTATCACTTTTGATTAGTTTAATGCATCCTTTCTGAATAAAAACCAATTTCTCTTCTTTCTGAACCCAGGACTCCTCATACGTCCCCTCGACCAACGAGAAGACGATCACATACAGGAGGGACCGTCTCCCGAATCACCCGGTGGAAATGGACTCGCACGTGCCCAAGAAGCCCCTGAGTGACGTCTGGCAGTGATGAAGGGTCAAAGGTCGCTGTAAAAAGGAAGCACTACCTGAATGAAAACACAATATGTCTCTTTAAGCACTTAACTTCACGGAACCAATATTCTGTGTGGGTTTTCTGAGGGTGTTTTTCGTTCCTTTTCATTCTGTTTCTAATTTATGATGTTGAATGGCATTAAGTCTCTCGTTCTGAAGCCACATAGGATGAAGAGCAGCAGAAGAGGAGACGGTACGTAAATGCCTGTTAAACCCTTACTGGCGTGCTTTAGACGCGTTAACCTCAATAGGCCAGTTTTCTGCTGTTACTGTTGTTTTACTTGTTTTATTTTAGTTGTAAATACACTACAGACTCTGGCTGTGTTCAGAATAGCATACGAGCATACTGTGCATACTATTTCTCTAGTTTGCATGCAGAAAATACACAGACTGCAGTAAAAAAGCAAAAAAAAGGGCAAAAGGAACACTGTCCCACAATGCAGTGGACTAAACGCTTCCAGAACAATGATGCATTATATGGACTTAATAATTATATTAGTAATAATTATTTTATGAATTTATTATATTACCAGTAATTAAATTTAATTATTGGGCTACAAAAGATTTAGACTTTTTAGCTTTTTAGTTTTCATTTTTGTTTACATTTTGGTAATTTTATGTGCTTTTATTGTGCTTTTATGTTTATGTATGGTATTTTATATTTCTATTTTGCCTTTTTTATTTCTGCATATATATATCAAGTTTACATACACCTTGCGGAATCTGCAAAATGTTAATTTTATCAAAATAAGAGGGATTATACAAAATGTATGTTTTTTTTTTATTATTTAGTACTGACCTGAGTTAGATATTTCACATAGAAGACAAAGTCCACAAGAGATAAAAATAGTTGAATTTATAAAAATGACCCTTTTCAAAACTTCAGAAGGAAAAACGATGCATTAAGAGCCGAGGGTGAAAACTTTTGAACTATTTTTTTTCTCTTATGGACTATATGTAAACATCTTTTATGTGAAATATCTTTTTCAGGTCAGTACTAAATAAACAATAACATGCATTTTATACGATCCCTCTTATTGAGGTAAAATAATTTAACGTTTTATAGGTGTATGTAAACTTTTGACATATATATTCTATTTATATTTATAATGTAGTCTATTTAAATCTATGTAGATTTATTTTAATTTCAGTTTTGTTTTATTAATTTTAGTACTTTAAATTTTGAAATGAACAGTTTGAACTTGAATGGTTAATTATAATTATTATTATTATTTTTATTATATTATTTTTATTTTTTATAAAAAAAGGTACTTACAGTGTCCACCTTATTTTGCGACATGAAAGTACGCTATTTCCTGTGAATGTGCGAGAATATCCTCTAGGTAAAGTAGTAACACTAGTTGCTACAAACTAGTATTTATGGTTATGATAATGCATTAAGCATGATATGCAATGTGCATGCAATATGCTATAATATAAAGCATAATGATGTACTGTTTTTGTACAGCTTAAATAACTGGAAGTCAGCCACACCGGAAGTCTCGCACATTCAAATTACAAATGGCGCGGCGATCGTTCAAAATAAGGTGGATACTGTACAATATGTTTTAAGCAGTATGCTAGTACTCAATTCTGAACATAGTGGTTAGGAAACTCTGTCGTTATAACTGGGATTAGTCTGACACCTAGTGGTCAACACACGCTTAACTGTTCCTAACAACTTTAGCTGGGGGGATTTTTTAAAATAATAATAATCAACGTGGCATTCGGGTTTATTGAATGTGTTTATATTTGAGCAGAGATTTCAGAACAGTAAGTTATTTTCCAGCACTTTTCCCAGCTCAAATGATTCCCTGATACAACTGGAGTTTTGAGGAAGGTTTCTTCCTACACTAGTTTACTGTATGTTGAGATTTGCGCTTTGAGTTGTGTGTTAATTATTTAGCTGCTGGTCGGTATTTATATCTGTTGTCGTGTACTACTGAGGGCCCTTTATGTTGTGGACAGAGGCCCAGTAACGCAGCGCGTCATGGTACTACCCTCGCGGTCACCATAGCATTCCTGTGGCTCTAATAAATACGGTTTTAACACTCTGTTTACATTGGGAGAACATTAAACAATATTTATTTGTAGTTTGTTTGTCTCTTTTGTTAGAAATAAATGCTTTGTTGGACTTTTTTGTATAGTGTGTGAACAGAAACAGAGCAATACAGTGTTAGCATGTGTAGCCGCACATTTCTGTGAACGTGTTTGGGTAAATCAAACACATCCCTCACACCAGCCATTCTGGTTATGCTTTGTAGCCGGTTCCATAAAATAAATAAAAATCATAACACAGTTCTTCGGTTCAGTGGTGTTATTTATCATCAGTTTATAAAAAAAAAGTCTTAATTATAAAGATGATACATGTTCAATTATTTAAAATGAAGGCCTATTTATTTATTTTTAATTAAATAATTTAAATAATATTGCGTGTTAGTCGTCAATCAGTCTTCAATATGAAGGTAGGATCAAGCATGTCGATTTGAATTTAAGATTGTTCGATAAATGTTTGTAGGTAGACTAAATTTCAAATCGACGTGCTTTGAGTTTCGCGGCTTTTCATATCACCCAATTTTAATGTAAAAGGCGGACACGCCATTTCTAAATTTGAATGTGCGCGGCTTCCGGTGTTACTCACTTCAGTTATTTTACCTGTACAAAAGCACAAATATTTGTATTTATATATGCTAAAATTTTGACTAATTCAAATTTCAAATCGACGTGCTGTCGAGTTTTGCTGCTCTTCATATCATCCGATTTTAATGTAAAAGCTGGACGCGCCATTTCTAATTTGAATGTGCGCGGCTTCCGGTGTCATTTGCTTTAAGTTATTTTACCTGTACAAAAGCACAAATATTTGTATTTATATATGCTAAAATTCGAATCGACGTGCTGTCCAGTTTTGCTGCTCTTCATATCATCCGATTTTAATGTAAAAGCTGGACGCGCCATTTCTAATTTGAATGTGCGCGGCTTCCGGTGTCATTTGCTTTAAGTTATTTTACCTGTACAAAAGCACAAATATTTGTATTTATATATGCTAAAATTCGAATCGACGTGCTGTCCAGTTTTGCTGCTCTTCATATCACCCAATTTTAATGTAAAAGGCGGACGCGCCATTTCTAAATTTGAATGTGCGCGGCTTCCGGTGTTACTCACTTCAGTTATTTCACCTGTACAAAAGCACTCCGTTGTGCTGTTTGATATTTCATACTTGAATTTCCTAAATATTATTTTAATTATCGTAATCATGAACCCACACTTATACCGTTTACTGCACTTGGTTATTTTTATTTAGGCCTACTTACAGAGGCGAATGAAGTGTCGTATTCACAGAATATGCTTCCGTAATGCAAAATGAGGTGAGTCCGATAAATAGCGTCTCCTAATGTTATCCCAACAGCGTTCTGGTAAAGCAGAGGATCAACAGGTGAACTGAAGTAGTTCGTGATAGAGCTGCATTTCCGCCAGCGACCACTAAGAGGCGCCACATACTCATAAGAGCGCTAATGTAATGAATGAAACGTAATCGCGTCACAGATAAAGAGATTTTGAACTAAAACTTTGATATTAGGAATTGATTTTTTGTAAGAAATTAGTAGAGTTACAACTGTAGTGTGGGTTTGTTCTGAAATAAAGTCACTTCTAGATACACATTTCGTGCCAGTCTCTAAAAGTCATGTTTAGGTTATTATCATTTCAAAAACATGAACTTTGGTAGAAGTAGATCGTCATTATAAACCAATGTTTTAAAATAATAAAATATGTAATAATGTTAATTATATGTTTTTAAAAATGCCTAATTTTAGTGGCTTCATTGTCTTGAATAGAAAACGCACATGCCGTATCTAATCAAAACTAGCTGATATTTTTAAGTGTTCTCTAAGTTAATTAATCTAAATTATTAAATACTATTAAATACATTAAGTACTAATTCTTTATTTCTTATACAGCATATGTCGTCGTCTTTAACTTTCTCATACAGGCTTTAATAACGCATTATTATGTGCGCATGTCAAAACACATTTTGTGGTAAACCATCACTATTATTATCAACCCACAGACCACATAAGTTCCCCCAAAAACAGTCCATATAGCCAAGTCAGGAGTGACTTTATTACCTTAAAGTAAACGGTCAGTAAATACAAACACACATGCTCAATTAAATAATAATAAAACAAAAGATAAACAAACCGATCGAGTCGATTCGATCGTGAAATTATAAATATAGATTCAAAGTGCGACTCTGATAGACTTCAAAGCACAAAATCAAACTCGATGATAAATAGAGTTTCAAGACAATCCTATGTACAAATTCCACTCTGCATTGAGAAGAGTTCAGATATCAACTGCACGACTAATGTACAAAAAACGCACTTTCATCTCCAGATGAGGCGTTTTATTATAGACTGGACATCAAGGAGCACAAAATAAAACAGTTCAGTTGGCAAATACAGAATAATAAGACATTTGTGCAGCCGCTGAGACATAAAATCCTTGATTCTGTCATTTAAGTAATAAAGTGCCTCAATAGACATGAGTGAATGGATCTGTAGATGCAGCGCAAATATCAAAGTTCAGCAGTTTGTTTCATCTCTATCTATTACGAGGTTATTTTTTTCCACTGTATCCAAAAAGGACTAGTTTAAATATCCAAGAACACCTGAGAGTCAAATGTGATCAAAATTGGCGTCTGATAAACTCACTGGCCTTTGCGCGAGGAAAATAGTGCGTTCACAAGTGAACACTCTTAAAAAGCTCTTTAATGAACATTTCTGATTCTCTGAAGACCAAAAATGACAAGAACCACTTTCTGTATAGAGTTCTGGAGTTGATGCACTCTTAAAAATAAAGTTCTTTATTGGCCTAAACGTTTCTCCGTAAAGAACGTCTAACGTTTGTTACGCAAAATGTTATAAATGGGGAGTTTTTTTTCTTTCACAAGTGAACACTCTTAAAAATAAAGGCTTTTTAATAAACATCTCTGATTCTTTGAAGACCAAAAATGACCAAGAACCACTCTCTGTATAGAGTTCTCGAGTTGCTACACACTTAAAAATAAAGTTTGTTATTGGCATAAATGATTCTCCATAAAGAACGTTTAACGTTTGTTACGCAAATGTTATAATAATAAAAAAAATCTTTAGATTTTTAAAAACGTTCTTTACATTAAGGAAAAATTGCTTTTAAGAACTTTTCAATGAAAGGTTCTTTGAGGAACCCAAAAAATATTTAAAGGTTTATTTTTAAGAGTGTTCATGATTCTTTCATGTTTTATAATTTCTTAAAGTCAGTGTTTTAGGTTCTTTAAAGTACCAGACTCGTTTTCTAAGGAATTTGGGAATTTAAAGTTTGTTTTTTTTTTGGCTCTAATTAGAACCTTTAAGAACGCATGTTCTCTAGTTCTTTTCAAAGGCCGTTCTGGACGGGTTCTGTGTTGTGGGTCATTTCCGGTGACTGGCAGGCTGGGCTGCCCGGTACACTCTGTTCGCTGTCGGTATCGCTGCCCTTTTTAACCCCGTTGGAGCCGGGCTCGCCGGCGCTGTGCGTTTTCACGTGCTTACTGAGATGGTCGCTGCGCATGAAGCGCTTGTTGCACACCGGACAGGCGAATCTCTTTTCCCCGGTGTGTGTGCGTAAATGCCGCTGGAGCTCGTCGGACCTGGTGAAGCGCTTCCCGCAGAAGAGCCAGTTACAGACGAACGGCCTCTCGCCGGTGTGCCAACGCAAATGCGCTTTGAGGTGCGATGTCTTTCCGTATACCTTCCCGCAGCCGGGGATATGGCAGCTGTGGAGCCCCTTTCTGCGCAAACTGGCCCCCGCGGGCCCCAGCCGCTCTGCCTCCTGACAGTTCGGACAGTCGCAGGTCGCTCTCCCCGAGTACCGCCTGGTGGATGAGCGCGGAGACCCGGTGAGCGGTACCACCGGAGACCCGGCTAAAACTCCGCCGTTAGTACCTGGGCTGGTTTCTGGGTAGGTGGCGGATAAAACCGGTTTGAATCCGTCCATCAGGTGCTGGCCACCTGCGAGGAGATGCGGAGATGGGCTAGCGCTGAACGCGGAGTGAGTGAGGGAGGAATAGTCTGAGTTGTACCCGCCCAAGGGTGAATGCAAAGAGGTCTGGAGCGCAGCGCCGTTCGCGCTTTGAACGTCTATCCAGCCGGTGCCCACATCCCACCAGGAGGAGCCGCCACCAGCGCTCACGTCCCCGGCGGAGATGCCAGCGTGCGCGGATTTGAACCACGTCTCGTACGGGTGCGCGACGCTCATCCTCGGGTAAATTCCCTGCAGGGTGTCCACTTTGGAGATGAACACCGACTGCGCGCTTGCGTCCTGAGAACTGTTGGCGACTGAAGTTTGAAACACGGGATAGTCGTTTCCAAACGGACTGGTGGAGGCGTTGCTGCCCGTTAAGGAGAACGAGCTGTTGGCGCTGAACGAGTCGTTCCGCTGCGCGCCGAACGGGGAGAGCGAACAGCTGCTGGGCGCTGCGCGCTTCCACGGGTGAAAACCTCCTTTTCCAAACGAGCCGCCGTCCGAAGAGGGACTCGAGCTTCCAATTTTGTTACAGGTTGCTGCTAACATGGCCAATGGAGTGGATCCAACCCTCGGTTCCTCCTGTGACCATAAAACATTCACATTTAGGCCTTATTCATGCTTTTATCCAATGCAAAAGCAATTCAAAGAACCAACAATACTGGTAATATACAATCCCAAACATACTGTTTACAAAGCAGATACGAGCTCAATGACTTCCCTTTGCCACATAGCAAAATGTGGTCAATTTAGAGCATAACGCGTAAAATGCCTTTACAAAAGTTTTCAGACACAATTTAATTTGTTCAATAATTAAATCGAATTATAGTCATATGGAACTACTATCTTACATTTTTGCATTAAATTAATTTAAGCATAGTTCTCCAAAGCAAAGTGTTGCATTCGTTTCAACGCAATTCTCTGTGCAAAGATTTTTGCATACAACTTTTCAGAAATAGTCCTGACAGCAGTTCTTTTCATAAACATAGTTTTACAGTCTAAACGATAGGAGTTTAAGACTTTAATTTATCTATAACCATCTATGTTTTGGTCTATAATGAAAAAAAAAACTTTTTTTTTTAAATTTAAAGATAAAAACAGGATTCTTTGGTGAATGTCTTCAAAGAAATGTTCAGCGAATATTATTTTTTTTAAAAAAGACTTATTTTTAGGACTGTACTATCTGCTCCTGCAATCCGAATGCAACTCGGCTGCTTTTGCGCGGAATTACGCACAACTATGCTTGTAGCCTAATGCAAATAGCCAGCAAATACATTTTAAATAACCTTAGACTGTTCTCATTTCAGCTGAAAATCTACTTGGAATCTTCCCTAAACCGACCCAATAGATGTATCTATACTCACCCCAAGAAGTGAAGTTGCCATAACCTGTGAAACGTCTTTACATTTATAAGTCCCTCGGCTGTTTTGGAGACTTTTACCGCCCACCGCTGCACAAATGCGCTCGGCTCGGGCTTTGAAGATCCGGCAGATCCCGCTCGACCAATCAAAACAGCCGAAACTCTAGAGAAAGCTGCGTTCGCTGGTGATGTCATCGATCGCCGGAGCTCTCGGTGACGTGTTGCTCGGTGAATTGTTTACAAGTGGGAGGAGAGGGAGGTCGGGTGAACCTTTCGAGGACCTTTTTTTAATTGCTGGGGAAACCCATGTAAGGGTAACTAATATTTTATGCTAATGAGATGCATGTGGGAATTTCTTTTTTTTTTCCACTGCGCAAAATGCAACACTTATCGTCTGGATATGAAAAAAGAAAACATTCAGCAGTGCGTGATTTATTTTTTATTCTTCTTATTTTATTTTTCGTGCGTATTGAATTGTGGGTCGGAGGGCGTGGCGGGAAGCTCGAGGGGGTGGAAGTGGGTGTTGCACGTGGTGAAGCAGCAGCTTCACAAACAAGAGGAGATGAACTTCATCCACGAGCTCTTTCCTCTTTCATCTCATTCACAACAGAGATTCATGTGTGCTTTATCCACAGGCAGTCCTGCACTTCAGTTTCTGATATGATTTACTCGTGTTTATGTAGATCATTTGATCATTTTAAATGGTCTGCAGTTATGTGATTTTTGTGCACATTTCTAGGTAAACATAACTGCAAGCGTTGCGAAGTACAATGCGATGCAAAACGCCTGAGATTTCCAGTAATGCTGCCTTTACGTATTATTTTCTAATTCCAGTCGCTTCATTACAGATTGTATAATTTTAGTGTAAGATGTGAATTGATTGCATTATTTGAAAAAGTCACAAAGAGCATTTTGGCCTTCAGTGGAAGCAAGAAAATCTGTGCAGTACAGTTAATTTGATTACGCTCGCCATGTACCTAGGCTATTTACAAAACGTTTCATTATTTTTTCTCTCTAAATCTTTGTTTTTTTCCAGACCTGTATTAGAGTTTGAATTGCAGATATTCAGTGTAAGCTCAGATTTTTTAAATTAAGAAATCAAATGCACAAAACAAAAGTGATATAACAGTAACTGTATATCGCGCATTAGCATGCAGTACACGTGGATATTATGCTTTAAATTTGACTTTCAAATTTAATAAAGAGGTGAGCTATAATCACATGCGATTGTATTTGTTTGATAGGCTATTAATGTTCGATCATTACAGGGCAGCGACAAAAGTTAATTAAAATCAAGCGCGGGATCAATGCAGTTTTCAAAACACCAACAATAAGAAATTAATAATCAGAATACGACACGCTGCCAAACGCATGGTCAAACGCATTGGTTTTATATAATGAAATTACGCATAATGTTTTCTAAATAGGCTTCTGTCATTTTGGGTAGCACTATTTGTATTATATTTCTGTTTAATTTTTCCTAAATCTAAATTTCAGAAAATGCGACCAATGAGGTTCTAAATTATAGTAAAATATCGAAATAGTTTTCTAATGGAAATTTGATACTTCTCAAGTGCAAACTAAAAATAAAAGCGTTTTTCTCCTGTTATTCTTATAAAAATACATAAATGTAAATAAAATAAAATAAAATAATAAATGCGGCAACGTCATAAGTCAATAAGTGCTGAAGTTAACCAGAGTTCAGAGGTCATGATACAGTAGACCTGCACATATGTGTGTGTTGAACAGATGTCTCTCTCTCTCTTTCTGTGTCTCTCTATCTCTTCGCATTCTTTCCCACACGTATATGTGCAGAAATCCCGCGAGGAACCTGTTCTCATAATAAGCGCGTTAACACGGACCATCGAGCACCGACAAAACGCACCGACCGAGAGAGAGAGAGACGCGGAGAGAGAAAGTGGGGGCACTTTAATTGTTTGCTTGTTGGTTTTTGAGAGAACGTAAAATATCTCTGCAGAAATGCGCAGGGAAGCCGTTTAATATCCTGCAATTAAATGACAATTAAGGCCAATCACGAGGAATCAGATTTGTTGAGTGGAAACCAAAGACAAAAATGTCCGTATTTTGTCGTTTATGATCAGGCGTAGCCTGCCCAATTTAAAACTGAGAAAATTCAATAATAAAAAATAAATACGAACATTTTAAAACAAAATTAAATATTAAATGGTATATATCAGGTTTTAGGCATAGCGCCATATTTAATTTTTGACCGTAAACTGTGAAATCGGTGCCTTTCCACTTGGAAAAATTAAAAAATTAAATAAGTTTAATCAATTTTTTTTTTAAATATCCGTGAAATGAAAACACCTTAAAATGACAAGAAATTGTATTGTGTATTGTTTTGGTATTTTTGTAAACCCAGTTAAGGACATAAGCGTTACTAGATACTATAATTTAATTAGAACTCATATGCCGCTGAATGATATAGGCATTAGCTCAATACAGAGGGTGACCCTTAAAATGTTTAAATTTTACACAATCTTTAAAAACAGGCTCATCCCTGTTACCCACATGTCAAAACCTGTTCCTCTAAAAAGTAAACACATTTGCTAATTGCTAATCGTAGATCACAAAAGCACATATTGTACACTTTGAAAAGATTTTACTTGTAGATATTGAATCTTACATGTAAGAAATAGTTGTTTAAATGTGCTTTTTAACAACAGGATTGGCATCGTATGATGGCCTTGCCTCAGTCAAGCCTCATAAATCATCAAAAACAGAACACTAAAGAGGACTGAGAGAAACAAGCTTGTGTTTTAAGTGTTGAAATCCTGTTTAAGAGATGATGCAACCTGCTAGAAATTGTCACTTGAATGTATTTTACAAGGGTTTTTTGATGAGCATAACAGGGCTGACATGAAATCAGAGGACACCAGGAAAATGATTTATATTTTATAGAAATAATGCATACATGTCGGCGCCGATAACCTTGTGGCCAGTGCGCCGACATGCAGCGCCGTTGCTCTACGGGCGTCCCGAGTTCGAATCCCGGCTCGAGGACCTTTCCCGATCCCGCCCCCTTCTCTCTCTCCCACTTCGCTTCCTGTCCTGTATGATCTGTAGTATCATCACAAATGCGAAAAGGCCAAAAATAAATATAACAGAAAGAAAGAAATAATGCCAATAATACTTATGCCAAAAGCATTGCTTAACAATAAGACTATATTTAGAACAATATGCAAATGTGATTTTTTAAAATATAATTTCGCCTTCGTTTTGTAAAATAAAAGTCCTGCTGAAAAATAAAAATTATAGTGAGGGACAGGTCAAAAACCTTACCCTTCTCGGCATAAATGCTATTTAGATTATTTAAAATAATATTTAATTAACTTAAAAAATAATAATGTTGTTGAAAACATACATAGTATTATGTTTTTAAATTCCACATTTATTTGTTGTTATATTAAATCTATTATTGATCTATTATTGATTTTTTTTTTTAGGGATGCAAGTACATTGATTGTGTACAGTTGTCTAACATACTGATTGTTCAGCTGACGAAAGTAAACAAAAACTTCATTAAACAGCTTTAAAAGTTGGTTATTGTGAAAATTACACAATCTAGGATTTTTACAGTGCGTGCCATTGTAAAGACTGTATGGCGTCTAACCTGATTACTTGCTTTTCAACCAGTTTTTAGTAATTTATAAACCGACTATGCATCTGTATAGTCACTTCTCATAGAAGTCCAGTTAAATTAACACAACTGTGTTTCACAAGCCGTCTTTTCACTGTACTGGATACTGTTGACATATTTTGGACCCACTTTTATGACTTTTTTTTTTCTAAACACGACCTGTCTATCAGTCAGGGTGTGTGACAGGAGCGTGTGTACGTGTGGATTGTTAAACAGGTTAGACAGCTGTGTATTTTTGTGCATGCGTTTATGTGACCATAGTTTTGCATACTGTAGCCACACAAATTTGTCTCCAGAAGCAAGCTAAATCTTAAATTTCTCTTTGAGTATGTTTGATAATGTTTTTATTTGACAAACAGTATAAATAAATACCTTTAAAAGGTTTTTATTTGAATCTATATTTTACAACGTCGCTTAGAGGTGTGGTTTGAGTTAGTCTGTAGTGTTCAGAATTCACTTTATAAAAGAACAGTTGTAGGTATGTCTTCAATTAGAAGATGAGTAAATGTGTGTGTTTGTATGCGTGTGTGTGTGTGCAGTATCTGAGCAGGATTGACAGCTTCCTCTTATTATCCTCTTGAGAGGGAGTGTTTCATCCTGAGGACATGCTGGTGGAAGTTGTTCACTGTCTGTCATCATGATTGTGTAAAGTTTGTGAGATAATAGAAAAGTGTTACAGTAACAACAAACTCCGACTGCATCCATAATGTAAATACAAAATGATTTTAAGTGTCAAAAAGAAGATTGAATGTTTATGCTGCTTAGTTCCATATGATAATAATACAAGGATTTCTTAGTGTACAATGTCTCAGATTTGGTCTGTTCCACACACAAGGCCATTTTATTACTTTAGAAGGCTTTTATGACATGTTTATGGTGCTTTTTGGAGTTTGATAGCATCTGTCATCATTCAGTTTAAAGATTGCGCGCGTTTCATTTTTGTCTAAATTAACACTTTAATTACAGTCCAGTGTTATTTTAGTATCATTGAGATATATATATATATTAATTATTATTATTTTTTTAATATATTTTCTGTCTTATAGTAATTTTATTGTGTTTTTGTCATTTTTTATGTTCTGTTGTTTTGTTATTTTTTATTATTAAGGGCCAAGCGCCGAAAGTGCGTGGGTACCTATTGTATCCATTGGCGTTCTTCTTATTCTTCTTCCGCTTCTTCACTCCTAAAAATAAAGGTGCATTGAAAGGTTCTTTAGAGCGATGCCATAGAAGAACCATTTTTGGTTCCACAAGGAATCATTCAAAGTTTCTTTAATCTATGGCATTGTGAAGCACCTTTATTTTTAAGAGTGTTCCACTCTTGAGTCTGTGGCAGCCCATAGAACCGCTTGCGGGAAAGTTATGAAATTTGGCACACAGATAGAGGACAGTCTCAACATTAACCATAGCAAGTTTAAAGTCTCTAACTCAAACTCTCGAGCGCCACCACTTGTCCAAAGTTTCACTCATGTTTATGCTATTAACATTTGAACCGTGAGATCAAGAAGGATTTTTTCCCCTCTGAATCCTTGGCTTATGCCAAGTCGAATGAACACCAAAACGTAAAAATCGTAAGGTTTATTTTTTTAGCTATTTTTAATAGTTCGAAAAAACTACTTTTTCGAACTCATCCTAGATGGTTTGTAGACATTCTAGATTGGCTCAGATCATCTTCAGATGATGTTGGCTAAAAGTTACAGAATTAGATTAGTAAAACTGTTCTCGAATAATGCGTGCACAAATTCTACGAAGTTCACGCAATAATGAATGTGAGGCTATATCTCTGCAACAGTTTGGCGTATTTAGACCAAACTTGGTGTGTATTATAACAAGCATGACTTGAGGCCATTGCACAGTTTCAGAGCAGCGCCACCTAGTGGTCAGGAGAACAATGAAAAACTGGTCTCTTTAGATTCGTGGAGCATGCCGAGTTGAACCATACCCAATTTTCCCATGCCAGCCAATTTGAATTTTATCATAAAATGCTATGTTTTATGAACGCATTGCCATATTGTTACAAAACTTGCTATGTGCCTTCAGCATCATGCCCTGATAGTACTCAAAAAGTTTTGTGGCAGCGACACCTTGTTGTCAAAAGTTATAAAGAAATTAGCAAAAGTTTTGCCATAGTCAACTGAACTTCCTGTCGGTCATTTTGTGTCATGTTAAAAATCTACTTTTTTAACTCCTCCTAGACCGTTGGTCCATTTTTTACCAAATTTGGCTCAGATCATCTTCAGACCATGCTGGCAAAAAGTTACGGATTTCATCTCAATATACGAAACAGTTATCATTTAACGCATCAACAAATTTGCTTAAAAGACACCAAATTGCATCTGAGGCTGTATCTCTGCAGAGCTTTGACATATTGACACCAAACTTTGTGTGTGTCATTGTCACCTCCCACAGAACACACTACATCATTTTGATAACAGTACCACCTCTTGGTCAAAAGTGTTAACCCATTAAATCATATTACTATTGCTTGTATTTATGATTTTTTTTTACCCATTTTGACTAAAATTGCCTTAAAATGGCTTCAGTTACTCATTGCTTCAGTTGCTCTGATGCTTCCTTCCTTGCTTGCCTAGTGCTTGGCCCCTTAATTGCTGCTTGCAGCTCTATTTTTATTTATTAATATTATTATTTGCTTGTAGTTTATATTAATGTTTATTTCAGGTTTAGTTAAACTAAATGAAAATGAGAAATATGGCCTTGGCAACTAGTTGAAAGTTTTTCAGTTCAATTTCAATTTCTATGGTTTTAGTTTCAGTCAAAGGGAAAGTTCACCCAAAAATATATAGTCCTGGCATCATTACTCACCCTCCATTATTTGTTCTAAACCCGTATGAGTTTCTTTCTTCTGTTGAACACAAAAGAAGATATTTTGAAGGACCAAACAGCTTACAGTAGCCATTGACTTCCATTATATTTTTTCAGTACTATGTAGCTAATGGAAGTCAGTGGCTACCATCAACTGTTTGGTCCTTCAAAATCTCTTCTTTTGCATTCAGCAGAAGAAAGAAACTCGTACAGGTTCGGATTTTCATTTTTGGGTGAACTATAACTCTGGTACAGTGTAAAGTATGGAAGCTTGTTTCCTCCACTTAAAAAAAAAAGGTTATTGCTTTTTTTTTTTTTTTTTTTTTTTTAACTCAGAATTGTGAGATATAAATTCGCAATTCTGAGAAATAGTTGCAAAGTTAAATGTGAGAAATAAAGTCGCAATTGTTAATTATAAAGTCAGAACTGCATGATATAAAGTCACAATTATGATTTATAAAGTCCGAAGTATAGACTCACAATTCTGCGAAATAAAGTTGCAATTGCAAGATATAAAGTTGTAATTCTGACTTTTTATCTCACAATTCTGACTTTTTTTCCACAATTGTGAGTTTATACCATGCAATTGCAAGTTTATATCTTACAGTTCTGAGAAATAAAGTCACAATTGTGAGTTATGAAGTCAGAATTGCGTGATAAAAAGTCACAATTGCAAGTTAAGTCAAAAGTATGAACACGCAATTCTGAGATATAAAGTCGCGATTCTGACTTTATAACTCACAATTGTGACTTTTTATCCCACAATTCTGCCTTTTTTTCTTACAATTGTGAGTTTATATTTCGCAATTGCAACTATATTTCTCAGAACTGCCAGTTTATATCTCACATTTCGGAGAAAAAGTCACAATAACCTTTTTTTTTTTTTTTTATTCAGTGGCGTAAACGGGCTTCCATACTGAAGGGCCCCTATCATTAGCTCAGATGAAAACTGCAACCTGTTTTCCCTTTCTGTCTGACTCCGAACGTCCGCTAGAGAGCCACAGACGCTTCATTAGAGCTCAGACCTGCAGATTTCCCAGAGGAACCCGTCTCTCTCTCTCTCTCTCTATTAGGTTGATTTGTCGTACGCTAAACACACTCTGCATTGTTTTTAATCAACCTGTTGTCCATCAGCAGACGTGATAATTTATGCCCGATCGACAGAAAGGACGGAGACGGATTTTGCGAGCATTCCGGAGTCCTCGAGGTCGCAAAGGTCAGGCGTCATCATCGTGTGTCTTCCTGAGTGAATTCTGGGTAATGTAATTAGTGTGGCGGAGAGGTCTAGACTCTAATTGCGTACGTTTATTTATATGCATTTAAGCATATGTACACTTACACAATGAGCTTGCTTTGAAAATCAATATTGTGTGCACTGTATATATGTGTGTATAAAGTCTCTAAATAGCGGCCTGTTAAATCCTGAGTGAATCCAAGAGAGAAGAAGACGGATCTCCAGGGAATCGTAGAGACGACAGGTTGAATTATGGGTCGGCGGCGACAATCACATCCCCCATCATAACATAATCATCTAAATCAGGAGCCCTGATACCACTTTGAGTCAACGACTGCTTGTGGAACTATGTGGCTTGTGGAAGTTTATTATTATAGGTATGTGTGTGATTTGAGGCTGTATAGTGTATCCTACTGTAAGTGTGTGTGTCGCTGTGGTTTAATCAAAGCTGTCTATTGACAGTCATTCTGTGGATGTTGTACGCAGTTGCTATCCAAGGTTAAATGAAATTGCAGTACGTCAGATTTGCTTTGTGAACGGAGCAAAAGAGATGGATAGATGCGTAGAGAGAGAGAGGGAGATGCGATAGGTAGAGACAGAGAAAGTGAATCTTCCTGTAGCCTGTGATAAATGTGAACCCTGATCAACACAAGAGCAACATTAAATCGTTCATCACATCTGCGGTCTGGCACACATGTAGTGCACATGTGTGTTTAGTAGTGTGTGTGTGTTGTGGGTAGTAAGGAAGATTCATTGTGTCATTGGATAAACAGTAGTCAGTATTATGTAACGGGATTATGCAAAAGCACAATTAATTTGTAGCTGCTTTGGCAAACAGTCTGCAATAAATCTGCAAGGCTTGAGTGAATGAGTTGTGGTGATTTAATGGTGGTTTAGTGTATATCACTACCAGTCAAGATTTTTAATGTTTTTAAAAGAAGTGTTTTCTGCTCACCAAGCCTGTATTTATTTGATCCAAACTACTGCGAAAGCAGTAATACTGTGAAATATTTTTACTATTTCAAATAACTGCTTTCTATTTTAATATGTTTTAAAATGTAATTTATTCCTGTGATTTCAAAGCTAAATTTTCAGCATCATTACTCCAGTCTTCAGCGTCACATAATCCTTCAGATATCATTCTAATATGCTGATTTGCTGTTCAAGAAACGTTTTTATTATTATCAATATTTAAAACAGTTGAGTAAATTTTTTTTAGGATTCTTTGATAATGATCAGCATTTATCTAAAAAAAAAAAAACTTTTACACTATATACTACCATTCAAACGCTTAGTTTTTATTTTTATTTATTTTTTATTTTGGGAAAGAAATTATAGAAATTAATAATTTTATTTAGCAAGGATGCTTTATTTTGATCAGAAGTGATGATAAAGACATTTATAATGTTATAAAATATTCTATTACAGAAAAATTCTGTATTTCTAAACTTTCTATTCATCAAAGAAACCTGAAAAAAACATCTATTAAGCTGTTTTCAACATAATAAATGTTTTTCTGAGCAGCAAATCATAATGTTAAAATGGTTTCTTAAAGATTGTGACTGGAGTAATGATGCTAAAAATTCAGCTTTGAAAATACAAGAATAAATGACATCTTAAAATGTATTCAAGTAGAAAACATATTATATTAAATAGTAAAAATATTTCAAAATTTTACTGTTCTTGCTGTACTTTGGATCAAATAAATGCAGGCTTGGTGAGCAGAAGAGACTTCTTCAAAAAACTTTTAAAAACGTTTGACTGGTAGTAACCAGTAACTTAACACGGTTGCCAACGAAAGACTAATTTAACAGCTGTTCCAGAACTTACAGTAAGTTTAAAGGCGAGAATCAAAGTTGTGTTTGTGTGATTAACATTATGCAATGTCTTCAATTTCTACAGGTCATTTTGAGTCGCATTTTTACGCCTACACAGTTCCACAAACATCTTCACTAACGTTTTAAACAAAACTTTAGCTTTTCACATATAACTGAGACATGTAATATCTGTAATAGTTAAAAGTACTTTTGATTTGTCACCGTTATGTTAGTTCGCTAAAATTTCAGAAAGCACTAAAACTCTTTGCACTATAAACCAGTGTGTTCATAATTAAAATAATACTAAATGCGAATGAGACCGGATGCCAGATCCACAAAATTTACAAATGGCCGCACCCACTTCGGAAGATAAAGGTTGATATTTACTGGCACATGCCAACACCATTTTTTTCTGCTGAGTGTTTCTTTGGCAGCCTGCGATTTCTACAGATCCAACTTTTGTAAATAAAAACCACTGAATATCTTGGGATATGTTTCATTTGTATTATGTAGTTTTTTTTTTTTTTTTTTGTGATTTATTTTGAATTTTAGACATTTTACATACATACAAAAAAATGACAATACAAAAAAAAAAAAAAAAAGAGAGAGAATAAAATAATGTATTATGTAGGTTTGACGGTTTTAGCAAATCCATGCTTTTATTTTGTTTTCTGTTACCTTCGCCGAATTTTCGCGGGCGAAATTTATTATTGGAATCAACACCGTCAGGAATTTCACGTGAGTAAGGAAAGATTTCCTCTTTAAGTTTTCACTTCGGATTTGTGGTCACAACAGTTTAAAGTGAATCTGTGTGAGACGCTTCATACATCGCTACCAGACCAACAGAATTTCGCTTACCTTTACATCAAAATAAATAGCCTGTAGCACGCAGACAGATTCAGGTAAGACAGCTCTTAAAACACCGGAGATACATAACTAAGATAAAGCTCAATCAGATAAGCTGTTGTTTTGACAAGATAGGAATCGCATTTTTGTCTTTCAGGCTTCCTGATGGACTGGATATGGATTTGGTGTGAATGAAGGAAATTAAGTCATCAACAACACGAATAGTTAATGCTACAAGTAAATGACGTTCGTTGTTTATTAATAGTAAACAGCTTGTTCACAACACTGTACGACACAATTTAGAAGTCAATGAGAACACTTACACTTAATCTAGATGTCAGAATCAGTGTTGGGGGTAATGCAACACAAGCAACTTTTTCAAGTAACTGGTAAAGTTACATTTCCGAATAAGTAACTGACAGCTCTCCTTTCCACATGTTGAGAGAAATCAGGAGTAAGTGCAGAGGCATTGTGTGAACATGATGTTACTGTAGTTCTAGACTAAATGTCAACATGCATTTAAAAAACAGATTCAGTATTCCTCAAAATGAATTAAAAGCAGTAGAATGCAAACTCACAATAATTAAATGTTAAATCACACAGATATCCTTTACGTATTTAATCCCTTTTTATTAACCAGTTTCTTTGCTGCTTTCAAAGATCCAATTCAACCATACTAATATGCAAAAACAACTTTAGTTAAACATAATATTTAAGTTAAATTTTTTCTATTTTCTAATGCAACCCAGAATGGCAGCACAGCTGAAAGGTTTGTTTGTTTGTTTGTTTGTACAGATGTAAATTTATATTTCCTTCAACCTGAGACTTATTCATGTCAGTTTTGGTGTGAAATGGCTTTCACGTTTGGCAAAAATAACTTTTTTATATTAAAAACAAACAAGCAAGCATCGCCCAGTTGCACGCAAAAGTAACCTAAAGCATTACTTTCTATAAAAAGTAACTACAGTTGATGTCAAAAGTTTACATACACTTTGCAGAATCTGCAAAATGTTAATTATTTTACCTAAGTAAAAGAGGGATCATACAAAATGCATGTTATTTTTTATTTAGTACTGACCTGAATAAGATATTTCACATAAAAGAGAAAATAATAGTTGAATTTATAAAAATTCTTGATTCTCAATACTGTGTTGTTACCTGAATGATCCACTTTTTTTTTTTTTTTTTTTTTTTTTTTTTTTGTCCTTTGTTTGTCCTGAACAGTTAAACTGCCCGCTGTTTTTCAGAAAAATCCTTAAGGTCCCACAAATTCTTTGGTTTTTCAGCATTTTTGTGTATTTGAACCCTTTCCAACAATGACTATATGATTTTGAGATCCATCTTTTCACACAGCTGAGGGACTCATATGCAACTATTACAGAAGGTTCCAATGCTCGCTGATTTTTCAGAAAGAAACACAATGCATTAAAGCCGGGGGGCGAAAACTTTTTGAATGTGAAGATCAGGGTAAATTTAACTTATTTTGTCTTGTGGGAAACACGTAAGTATCTTCCGTAGCTTCTGAAGGGCAGTACTAAATGGGAAAAAATAAGATATTTAGGCAAAATAAGAAAAATGCACACATTCTGTTCAAGTTTTCACCCCCTGCTCTTAATGCATCGTTTTTCCTTCTGGAGCATCAGTGAGTGTTTGAACCTTCTGTAATAGTTGCATAAGAGCCCCTCAGTTGTCCTCGGTGTGAAAAGATGGATCTCAAAATCATACAGTCATTGTTGGAAAGGGTTCAAATACACAAAAATGCTGAAAAACCAAAGAATCTGTGGGACCTGAAGGTTTTTTTCTGAAGAACAGCAGGCAGTTTAACTGTTCGGGACAAACAAGGGACTCATGAACAACTATCACTAAACAAAAAAACACAGCTGTGGGATCATTCAAATAACAACACAGTATTAAGAATCTAGCATACGTAAACTTTTGAATGGGGTCATTTTTATAAATTCAACTATTATTTTCTCTTGTGGACTATATATATAAATGTCTTATATGTGAAATATCTTATTCACGTCAGTATTACATAAAAAAATAACATGCATTTTGGTGAAATAATTAACATTTTGTAGATTCCACAAGGTGTATGTAAACTTTTTACCCAACTGTACTTAACATGATTAACTTTTAAAAGAGAGTTTGCCCAACTCAAATCCATCACACATTTAATCCGCTGATCTTAGAACAGTTAGGAAGTGTCCTAATCAACCTGAATTCACTGTTTATGTAGGCATTGCTGGCTCTCAGTGCCAAATAGATCTCAACCTCTCTGTTGACAGTGTTATTTACATCTCAATAAATAATCTCATTGACACCTCAGAAACACTTTCAGATTCATGGCGGAGGCCTTTTTGTTTTCTCACACTCTTAATTAAAAGTTATTGAGAGGATGAGTTGAATTGAATTTTATTGATCTGATACAAGGTTCCTTCAGTGTCTCACAGTCGCACTTTATTTTATGTATTCTAGGATGAATTTACGGACGGTCTGATCAATTGAAGGATGGATTAATAGGCTGATTGAAACAGTTCTTCCCGTCACATTCATCACCTCGTTTTACAGTAACGTCAATGCTGGGCGGTTCATGCGTAGCTAGACACGTCTAGGGTTCTGCTGTCACGATCCTCAACCCATAAACTCCACCTGAGGTCAGCAGACGAGGTCGCTTAAACACATCTAAATTAGCCGGAGCCTTTTATGTGTCTTTATTTGTCCTCGGGGATGTGCAGTCTGGTTAGGACGGTGTTTAGGACAGTAGTGGACAGTAAGTGGACGATCCCTGTGGGATCCTTTCACCCATTAATACAGCCTCTGCTTTCCTCTTCTGCCCCAGTGACCTCTGGGTAATAAAACAATATTATCTGTCAGCAGAATGAAGGAGGGGGGCAATTAGCGGCTTTTGTCCCAGCGGCGTGTTTAGAGACGAACCCCGAGAGGTTAAAGTCTCTGATTAAAGACCTAAACGAAGAAGAACGACCGCTGCTTGGCGCTCGCACGCGGGTTTTAACGTCTGTCCGCTGCCGAGTGTTTATCCCACCCGGCTGTGTTTATCAAAAGGGGTTAAATGACATAAGTGGGTTAATCCGTGAAAGGCTTTGGTTTTTCACATATGTTCTTTGTCGGCGTGGCTTGCGAAGGCCTCGGTATTAGCCTCATTCAGCTCACGCCGGTGAAAGGAAATGCTTGTGAATAGAAGCGATTCTCACACTGAAGAAGAGAATGCGCCATCTGAAACCCTGATATTAGCCGCTTTTGTGGTTAATCCTCTCTAAGTGTGTGTGAGAGGAACGGACGGGCTTCTCAGGTGAATGTTCTGGCACAGGTTGACATCATTGTTTCTGCGTGCATTTCTTCTAAATTCATTTTGTTTGTTGGTCGATGCATGTGAAAATGTCATTTTTCCATTTTAGATCCTTTTGCTCTTAATTCCCATTTTTGCCCAATTGCAACAAGCCACTTTAAACTTTTGAACTTTTATTGTTTTTGAAACTGAAGGTTCTGTTGTTTAAAACAATGCCTATGTTTGAATAGAATACTACTTTACTGCATGCCTGATTTTTAAGAATAGAATTTGAATCTGGATGTCACCAAGGCTGTGCACCATGCAAAACTGAATTGAGAATTAAATTTAAATTATAATTAAATTCCAAATTTGAATTGAGGATAGCGAACTAGGTGCAGAATTTAAATGTAACAAAATATAATTAAATTTAAATAAAATAATATTATTGTTATTTGTATTATGTAACTAAAGCAAAGCTGTGTCACCGACTCAAGTTTGAGTCTGGTAGATTTATCTTGGCATTTGATCAGGAAATCTTGACACGTGTATTGTGTGATTTAAACTCTGAATTTCTAGTTTTACAGCTTCATCTTTCATCTGGCCACATTATTTGCACGCAAGACAAACTGATCATTCACTAGGAACACGCATGAGCTGCTTTATTTTCCTACATACTGTATGTGTTATGTAATGAGATCATTTTGTCTATGGTTCTATCTATCGTTCTGTGGTTCTATCTATGGTTCTATCTGTCTATCTATCTATCTAGGAATTGTGTTCAGATCCCTGCAACATGGGCTGTGCATTATCATAATGCAACATGAGGTGATGGTCGTGGTTGAATGGCACAACAATGGGCCTCAGGATCTTGTCACGGTATCTCTGTGCATTCAAAATGTCATCAATAAAATGCACCTGTGTTTATTGTCCATAACATACGCCTGCCCATACCATAACCCCACCGCCACCATGGGCCACTCGATCCACAACGTTGACATCAGCAAACCGCTCACCCACACGACACCATACATGCTGTCTGCCATCTGCCCTGTACAGTGAAAATTGGGATTGATCCATGAAGAGAACACCTGTCCACAGTGCCAGATGCCATCGAATGTGAGCATTTGCCCATTCAAGTTACGTTAACAAACTGCAGTCAGGTCAAGACCCCGATGAGGACGACAAGCATGCAGATGAGCTTCCCTGAGACGGTTTCTGACAGTTTGTGCAGAAATTCTTTGGTTATGCAAACCGATTGTTGCAGCAGCTGTCTGGGTGGCTGGTCTCAGACGGTCTTGGAGGTGAAGATGTTGGATGTGGAGGTCCTGGGCTGGTGTGGTTACATGTGGTCTGCGGTTGTGAGGCCGGTTGGATGTACTGCCAAATTCTCTGAAACGCCTTTGGAGATGGATTATGGTAGAGAAATGAACATTCAATTCACGGGCAGCAGGAAATTCCTGCAGTCTAAAACATTTTAGATAATCAATAATCATGCTGTCTAATCAACATCTTGATATGCCACACCTGTGAGGTGGATGGATAATCTCGGCGAAGGAGAAGTGCTCACTAACACAGATTTAGACAGACACCTATTTATCGTTCTATCTATCTATCTTTCTATTGTTCTATCTATCGTTCTGTCTGTCGTTCTATCTATCTATCTTGCTATTAGAGATGCAACAATACAGTTAGTCCACGGTTCAATACGTACCTTGGTTTTTAACCACGGTTTTCGGTTCGGTTCTGATATCTTGCCACTTCAGTGTAGGTTTTTTTTTTGGAACAAATTAGCAAAATACTCCCGGAAACCTCTGTACACTAAAAAAAAAAGTGTGGTTTAGTATATGTCTGCTTATTTTTTCTTTTGAGAGAGGTATTATTTTTTCGATTTTTGCGCAAAATAGAATGGGTTTCATTCATACTGGACGTCAGAGGGCGCCCTCGTGCAAAAAAAACACATATGCGTCAAAAAAGTAGCACTGATTACCTTCAGTTCCAGCTTCTCTAATATGGATAAAAGCATCGCTATTGCTGTAACTGAATAAAAACAAGACATAACGTTAAACGTTTTGAATGCTGAAATGTAAGGACAATAAACACTCGTCTGCAATAATATATGGTTTATCTGTGTTCTTTAAGCCATCTCGGGTATTTTCATAAGCCATTGCTAATCGACATACATAGAATATGAGCATAGAATTTATCATCTGCCTCATTCTGTGATGAGAATCCACATCAGATCACATAAGGAGGTTATTTCAAACACTCGACTACTGTTGTGAATTAAAAACAAGTTTTAATGTTTTTTTATAACTTTTGTTTTTATAACTCTTTTGTTGGACAACAGGTTTAGAAAGGCTTATCATTGCATGTCATTAGAATGGAAGATTCCATTCTAATGACATGCGTGTGTTGCTTTTTCAAATATAAGCAGGGAAGCGTTTCCTCATTTCAGCACGTGAAATCGCGGGCACACACACCGCAAATTCCGAGAGAAATAAAACAAGGAAGTTATTTAAATGCAAAAACGAAAAACCACAATTCACAAGTGCGTATTAAACCGTGGATGTCGTACCGAACGGTTCGATATTATATTGAGTATTGTGACATCCCTACTTTCTATCGTTCTATCTATTGTTCTATCTGTCTGTCTATTTATCGTTCTATTGTTCTGTCTATCGTTCTGTCTATTTTTCTATCTATCCTTCTATCTATCTATCTATCTACCTATTTATCGTTCTATCGTTCTGTCTATCGTTCTATCTATCTTTCTGTCGTTCTATCTATTGTTCTATCTATTTATCGTTCTATTGTTCTGTCTATCGTTCTGTCTATTTTTCTATCTATCTATCTATCGTTCTGTCTATCGTTCTATCTTTCTATCATTCCATCTATTGTTCTGTCTATATCTATTTATCATTCTATCGTTCTGCCTATCGTTCTGTCTATCTATTGCTGTACCTATCTATCTATGTATGTATCTATCTGTCATCTTTCTATCATTCTATGTCATTCTATCTATCATCTATCTATCTGTCTGTCTGTCTGTCTGTCTATCTGTCTATGTATCTGTTTATCGTTTTATCGTTCTATCTGTCGTTCTGTCATTGTCTATCTGTCATTCTATCTGTCTGTCTGTCTATCTATCTGTCCATCTATCTATCTATCTGTCTATCTATCTATCTCTATCTATCTATCTATCTATCGTTCTGCCTATCGTTCTGTCTATCTATCTATTATTGTACCTATCTATGTATCTATCTATCATCTATCTGTTTGACTGTCTATCTGTCTACGTATCTGTTTATCGTTCTATCGTTCTATCGTTCTATCATCTAACATTCTATCTAACATTCTATCTATCTATCTATCTATCTATCGTTCTGCCTATCGTTCTGTCTATCTATCTGTTGTTGTACCTATCTATCTGTCTATCTATCTATCTGTCTGTCTGTCTGTCTGTCTGTCTATCTGTCTATCAGATCTGTTTCGTTGTCAACATGCCCTGAATGGAAATTTATTGTTTGGTTTGGCACATTTACTACAGATAATTGAGATATTTTTATAGTTCCTCAGAAGTAACATTCCAGTTTTGTGTGTGTGTGTGTGTGTATGAACTGTTTTTAGGTGTTTCTGTTTGTCTGTGTGCCAGGCTGATAGAGAGAATGAAGAACAGAGATGAGACACAGAGATGAGAGATAAAGTGCAAACACTGAGTGTGTGGATTGAGGAGGATTAGATAGCGTGTGTGAATGTAAATCTGCTCGGTCAGGAGTTGTTCTAGCAGTGATTGTGTGAGCATGATGGAGACTCTCTCCGCTCGCCAATGCCTTTCATAAATAAAGAAGTGGACAGCAGCGCTTTTGTTAACATTTACTCGCGCCGTGCCACATTGGCGCCCTTGACTTCCACTTCAGAAAATTGTTGGCCCATCAGAGCGCAGCCAGAGAAAGCTGACAGGTAATGGTTAAGGTGATAACTGCTCCGATTTCATCAACTGTCTGCTCCATCTCTGTCGCTCCGTCTTATTGTGGGTGTGCTGTTTGGAGGGAAACTCTCCGAAAGATTAGAAATCAGATGAAAACCACGCTCGCTTCTCTGATGGAGGAGAAAAAGAGCGATATTTAGACATCAGGCATCACAGAGGCAAAGATGAAACGATGCCGTCCAATCTGGCAGAGCAATCGCGCTCACCGCGCCGCTCTCATATTTTTAGTAGTGTAGTAAAACGGATCGCATCGAACCACTGTATTTAACCGTGATTTACGGTGCTGTTGGGAATCTGTGTACATGTCAAGTTTACCAGCACCAGCGCCCGTCCCTGCGTGAGTGACAGCTGCTCCATCGCCATGGCAGCGGAATCTCGCGGTGCTGATGCTGGGCTGCGCGGTTGTCATGGCACCTGGAGGAACACTCAACTTTTCAAGCAGGAATGCTAAAATTGAAAGGTGTCTAAACTGTTATTATGTGCTATTTGGCGGTTGAACGTGTGCATCAAAGCGTGAAGAGAAAAACACGGGGGGGAAAAAGCAGATAGGATGTGACGGATCACACTTAAGCCATTCAGCCATGCTAAAACCATTACACCGTTTACTGTAATGATATTATTATGATATTGTTGTGATTGTTGTAAGCTTTCAGAAAGATGCCTTATCAAGCTTATGGTCAGTATAATTTTACTGTTTGCAAGAAATATAATCATTGAATATAATCAAACGTCTGGTTTTATTTCTATATACGTGTTATGTCAGGATCACTAAGATACTATTCCAATATTTTGATTTATTTTTTTATTTTATATTTGAAGTTTCTATTTTAATTTTAGTTAACGTTGTTTTGTAATATTGTTGTTTTTTTATATTTCTGAAATTTTTAAATGCACATTTTTATTTCAGTTCAGTTATTTTTGTACAAGTTCGAATGAAGAGTTTAGTTCCGGAATGCAATAAATCCACTTTGATTCATTTGAGTAAAAATGTGTTTTCTTTACCAAGAAAGTGGCAAGATGAAAACCACACTTTTCTGTTTCAAACTTTCACATAGCGTCTTTAGGTTATAATAACATTAAAAATTCTACTGTCAGTCAAATTGTTTGTTAAATGATGGAGACGATGTAACAAACCTACTATTGGAACTAGTCTTAGGTTTTTCAGTTATCTGGAAGAAAACACAGCTGTTCAATTCTCTGGACTCTCTAGGCTAATAATTATCAAGAAAAATGTTGAAATTTACCCTTTGGGAAGCTATAACTGGGTCATTTAGAAAAGGGGCCTGTCTAAATGTACCCAAAATCCTATAAAGTCTAAAGGAAAACTCAAAACTTCACAAAACCTGCTGAGCACATGCGACAGGTGATTCTAAACAAGCATGCAAAGTTTTAAGTAGATCGGACCACAGCTGGCGCTATATGACTGCTATAGCAGTCATAACCGTTTAAAAACCATAATATTTCTGTGGTAAATTACCAGGATTTGCCAAAAATGCTTTTTTAAATAATTGATTTAGGTCAGGGGTGTCAAACTCAGTTCCCGGAGGGCCGCAGCCCTGCAGAGTTTTGTTCCAACCCTGCTCCAACACACATACTATGCAGTTTTCAATTAAGCCTGAAGCATTTGATTAGCTGGATCAGGTGTGTTTAATTAGGGTTGCATCTAAAATCTGCAGGGCTGCAGCCCTCCATGACCGGAGTTTGACACCCCTGATTTAGATGGTTATAAGCTTTCTAAATAATGTCTTTTTTTTATATGTGCATAAATGATAATAGCTGTTTGCAGCTATATTTTTAAATACATATTTAAATTTCAGTTAACATAATGGAATGGAAGTAATGGAAATTTTGTTACAAAATGTTACAAATTGTAGTCTGTTATAGATTACAAATCACATGATGAAAATGGTAGTTTGTCACATAATCTGGATTACACATATTATGTAATGTAATCTGATTTCTTTTAGATTACTTTTCACCTAACTTGTTTATCACATAGATTTGAATGGTATTATTATGTACCATACTAATTAAAAATAAGAATAAGAATAATAAAAACAAAGATAAAAATATATTCCATTCGTTCCTCAAACTGCATATAAGTGCTAGGTTCACTTAGAAAGAAAAAAAGAAAAGAAAAAAAAGAAAAATAGGTTGAACTAATAAATTCTGAATAATTTACCAATATTGTGTGAATAATACGTAATCATGCAATCCATAAAAAAGTAACTGTTTCTGATCATGAGCATTTTTAAATGTAATGCAGTTTAATTACTAGTACTTAATTTTTGGAATCTGATTACATAATCCACATTACATGTAATCAGTTACTATGGGGATTAAATGTTATATTCTATGAGTTCTATGTTTCTCACTATGTTGAGAAATTATTGACGCTTGAAGAAATTTGGAGTTTAATCTGTGCTGATTTTCATCAGAAGTGTGGTGATGAACAGCAAAACAGGCACTTTGGATTTCTCTCCAGGAGAAAAGCACTTTGGCAGATTCATGACAGATTCCACACAGTGATTATTGCATTAGAAACACTCTGATAGAATCACATAAAACATGTCATTTTAAGAACATGCAGAAAAATGTCAAGAGGGTAAAAGAGAAGCTGAATGACTGTGTGTGCGTGTGTGTTTTCAGGAAAAACAGCTGTGGGAACCTTATAATGCGTTAAGTATTCCAGCGCTTTCAGATGGTGAAATTGGGCGTATAATCTCTCTGGCACACTTTTTTATTTTAACGGCTTGTGGATTGGACTCATCACAAAACATCTGGTCCGGCTTGATTAACACTCACTCGCTTCCATCCGGCTGATCAGATTCGACCTCCCGAAGGTTTGTCGGACATAGCCGTAATTTTGTTTCTCATGATGATTTTCTGACCTTAATGTACGTTTTATATGCAAATGAGCTGTGTTGTGATTAGCTAATATTTGCCTAAGCATGAGTTAACACTTTTTAAAGCCGAGTTAAAGCCACTTTTTAACCCTTTTCACTCTTATTTTTTGAATTTGCTTACTATGGTAAAATATGAACAATGAGAGTAAAAATTAACCTGCAATTATCTTACAAATTAGATGTCAAAAAGCCTGTCATTGCTCTCAGATCTCATTTGCATATTTAAAGTGCCAAACCTACTTGTTAAATTTGAATATGCACATATGTGCAATTAAAAAAGAAATTTAGTGACAACCTTAAAGGGATAGTTCACCCAAAAATGAACATTTGTAGTAAAGCTGCAGTTCTTGGTGATTCATAAAATGCAAGTCAATGGCTACCGGTAATTGAGAGTCAAAAAAATCATATACAGGCAACATAAAATTAATACCTGTGGGTCCTGATGATATATTGAGGTCTTATGAAGCAAAATAATCAGCTTGTGCAAGAAACTGAACATTATTTACAGCATTATTATCTGTAATCCAGAGCCTCAGGGAAACGGTCCGGAGTGATGCCCGGTTCACGAACGAATTATTCTTTTGAACCGATTCTTCTGGTGAACAAATTGAATCAGTTCACTGAATCAGACTGAATCATCTAAAACAGTTTACAGCTCGATCAGCACAGATCTACAAGTTACTCAATCAAAACTCATTTTCAGATGCCTGATAGTCATTTCGACTCGAAATGAGCCAAAATAGCGGCGTGTCTGATCCTATGATGAATGAGCTGATTCAGTGCTTCAGACAATGCTTTAGACATGTAAAACAGCCACGCTTCACATCAATATTGGGTGCATATTGAAATGAATCAATTGGCAGAAAAGAATCAGATTTGTAAATAATGTTTCTTTTCTTGCACAGACCGATCGTTTCTCTTCATAAGACCTCCATATATCGCCAAGATCCATGGGTATTAATTTTATGTTGCCTGTATAATATTTTTTGACTATTAAAGTGATGGTAGCCATTGACTTGCATTTTATGAATCACAAAGAAGTACGGTTTCAGCTAAATATGTGAAGAAACAAACTCATCTACATCTTGGATGGCCTGAGGGTGACTAAATTAACAGCAAATATTCATTTTTGGGTAAACTATCGCTTTAAATTTAAATCCGAAAACTTGGTAAATTACCTTTTTTTATTAAAATGCCAATTTTATTAAAGGAGAAGTCCACTTCCAGAACAACAGTGCTCAAATAATTTACTCACCCCCTTGTCATCCAAGATGTTCATGTCTTTCTGTCTTTAGTCGTAAAGAAATTATGGTTTTTGAGGAAAACATTTCAGCATTTTTCTCCATATAATGGACTTGATTGGTGCCCCGATTTTGAACTTCCAAAATGTAGTTTAAATGCAGCTTCAAAGGCTCTAAACGATCCCAGACAAGGAAGAAGGGTCTTATCTAGCGAAACGATCGGTCATTTTTTTTTGGAAAATAAACATTTGTATACTTTTTAAGCACAAAAGCTCATGTAGCACAGGCTCTGGGATGCGCGTTCATGTACTTTTGAATCACGTCGAAAGGTCACGCTGAACTACAGACCGAGTGTTTACAAAGCGAACGCGCAAAGACTAAGAAAGTGCAAGTAAGTCAAACGCTGTTTACAAACAAAAAGGTACAACGATGTCGGACGATTCTGAAGTTGTAGGAGAAAATAAGATGGAGTTTTTTGCCATTTTTTACCTTTTTGAGCCGGAGTACACAGACGTTGAACTTAGAGGTGATTCGTAGTAGTGATGGGAAGTTCGGATCATTTTACCGACTCGGACCTTTGAGTCTCGTTCAGCAAAATGAATAAATCTTTTTTTCGAGTCAATTCGTTCATTTTAGCAAAATATAATTAAAATGTTATGTGTTACTTCTCTAACACATCTACTGCTTACACAAACGTTGATCACACTACAAACAAGACAAAACTATAATGCTATAAGAAACAGAAAAATTAATTCATTGTTTACCTGGGTCTTTAGTCTATGATTAGCTCACCTCACTTCTTATCTGACAAGTTTTCGGGTTTGAGTCGTTCGTTCATGACGTGACAGACCCATAAGATGAACGAAAAACCCGAAGACTCGAAACAGGTGAACTAATTCCAGTACAGAATCTAATAGGATGTTGCGCATGTGCGACTGAACGAATCACTCCCCGAGACGACTCGTTCTTCCCGAGTCACATTAAAGATTCGTTCAAAATGAACGAATCGTTCAAGAACGACCCATCACTAATTCGTAGCATTGTGAACGCGCATCCCAGAGCCTGTGCTACACCAGCTTTTGTGCTCAGAAAGTATACAAATTTTTATTTTTCGAAAAAAAAATGACCGATCGTTTCGCTAGATAAGACCCTTCTTCCTCGACTGGGATCGTTTAGAGCCTTTGAAGCTCCATTTAAACTGCATTTTGAAAGCTCAAAATTGGGAGCACAACTGAAGTCCATTATATGAAGAAAAATCCTGAAATGTTTTCCTCAACCATAATTTCTGTATGACTGAAGACAGAAAGACATGAACATCTTGGATGACAAGGGGGTGAGTAAATTATTTGTAAATTGTTGTTCTGGAAGTGGATCTCTCCTTTAAAAGAAACTTAGTTTAATATCTTATTTTTATTTCAATGCACAATTCAGACATGTATTGACACACTAAAGGGTTAAAGCAGAAGACAGAGAGAAAAAGTTGAGCGTCAAGAGGTACAGGGAAACTTCTGATCATGGTCATTTTGCTTTTTTGAGTGACGTCAAAACTACAAAGTCTGGAAAATGTCAGAGCAATTGCCATACATTCAGTCCCAAAGGTATTCTGGGTAATTTCAGCGGTCCATATCCATACATACATCCATTTGCACAGATCCGGAGGCCTTCTTTCTGCTTTCTCTGTCTGTCTTTCTGTTGACTTTTTCCCTGTGACATTTGAGGGCTGTGTGTCTAGCACGGACTGATATTTTCAACTCTGTGTCATTTGGTCTGCGCTGAAGTCAACTCCACGTGGGTCTAAAAGCAGACAAATTGCGCACAAATTGCATCAGATTGCCAACATGTTGAAAAGGTAAATTGCTTGCAAATCTATTAAGAGCAGCTGACCAGCTCCCCGGAGCGGTAGAAGTTCTGGAGCGGCCTAATTGGTCAGCGGCTCTCCGTTGTGCGGCGGTAATGAGAGCAAGAGAGCACTTACTGGACCGCTTATGCCTTTGTCCAGTAGATTTAGTCTTTTCATATGTGGATGCTATTTCTGTATTGTCATCAAACGCACAGTGAGAGTTGCTTTTCATGTAGTGCGACCATTTACTGTAAGTCTGATTGGTGTGATCCAGATGTGATTATGATCATATGCACATATTCAAAATGCCTGAATGTCTTTTTAGCTAAATATTCTGGAATATTTTGTTTGGGGTCAGTGAGAATTTTTAATGCTTTTGAAAGAAGTGTCTTCTGCTCACCACGGCTGCATTTATTTGATCAAAAATATAGTAAAACCTGTAAAATTGCGAAATATTATTACGGTTTAAAATAGCTGTTTTCTACATGCGTATATGTTAAAATATAATTTATTTCTCTGTTCAAATCTGAATTTTCAGCATCATTTCTCCAGTCATCAGTGTCACATAATCCTTCAGAAATTCTACTATGCTGATTTGCAGCTCAAGAAACATTTCTGATTATTATTAATGTTGAAAACAGTTGTGCTGCTGAATAGAAAGTTCCACAGCATGTATTTGAAATAGAAATCTTTCGTAACATTATAAATGTAACATTAGAAATAATAGAAATTAATACTTTTATTTGGCAAGGATGCTTTAAATTGATCAAAAGTGATAATAAAGACATTTATAATGTTACAAAATTTCAATGATTTCTATTTCAGATAAATGCTGTTCTTCTGAACTTTCTATTCATCAAAGAAACCTGAAAAATTCTACTAAGCAGTTTTCAACATAATAATAATAATAATAAACGTTTTTTGAGCAGCAAATCAGAATATTAGAATGATTTCTGAAGGATCATGTGACTGGAGTAATGATGCTAAAAATTCAGCTTTGAAATTGCAGGAACAAATTACATTTTAAAATATATTCAAATAGAAAACAGTTATTTTGAATAGTAAAAATAATTCTAAATTTTGCTGTTTTTTCTGTACTTTGGATCAAATAAAAAACATTTAAAATCGTACTGTTCAAAATCTTTTGACTGGTAGCGTACATTTATGTTTTTATTAATATTTTGAATACCATTTTTTTCTATTTTCATTTTAATTGAAAAGTGTTAGTAATTTTGTTGTGTATTTTTATCATTTTTTTTTAAATATAGCTTTATAAATTTTTATGTTAGTTTTAGTTATTTTAGTACATCAAGTTAAACTAAATGTTAAATTATAAAATGAGAAATGTATATTATTTTATTTCAGTTTTTTTTTTTAATCAGTTTTAGTTAACTATAATAACCCTGTTTGCTATAACAACTAAAATGTTTTCAATTCAGATTTAAAAATGTTCTCAGTAGCGCAGAATCCTCAAAACTATACCTTTTTACTTTTATACCATTATTATTTTTATTTATTCATATTACTTCACTGTGAAAAGCAAGCTAGTACGTTTCTAATCACTCATCAGACATTCAAAGATATAATTATATTCTGGTTCCGAGTACAAAGAGACGTTCATATAGAAATTATTTCAAAATTGTGATTTGAAATGTGTAGACAGTGTTGGGGAAGTTACTTTTGAAAGTAATCAATTACAATATTGCACTACTGCATAAAAAAGTAACTAATTGCATTACTTAGTTACATGCATTATGTTACTTTTTGACACCTGAGCTGTTAATAAATGGCAATGGGAGTCAATAAATGGGAAACAAAGTAATTGACATTACAGATATTTTGTTGTAAATTTAAAAGTAATGCGTTACTTTACTAGCTACTTCAAAAAAAGCAACCTGATTACGTTACTTGTAATGCATTACCTCCAACACTGGTAGTCTAACATGTTCATTACTCTTTATTTCTCATCTAGGAAAGATCAATTCCCTTTCTTCTCCTATACACTCAGATCCAGAAGCTCAGATTCCATCTGATCTGGTCTGTGTGTGTGTGTGTGTTGTTGAAGCTGAATTGATGGTTTAAAGCAGCTCAGAGTAATCAAAGCTCAGAAACGCTCGTTTTTATCTGTCTGTCAACACGTGATTTCATCACAGCACACCGACTGAGTACATCTATGCATGTGTGTGTGTGTTTGTGTTCATCCCATTTAATACCATTTATCTCTGCCATACTTGAGTTGGCCGCCGGAGTCTGAGGTTGTTCTGCATCATTAGTGAGACGCGCACTCGTCCCTCGAGAAGCGCATCGACCCCGGACTGATGACATTACCTATACAGGTCAAGAGGTCACAACATAAAATCTGTTACGTGAGCACGTGTGTTTGGAGACCGATGCAATTTATTTTGGCCATGTTTAGATGCAGAATGCAATGGAAAGGAAAGCTGAACTTGCCTCGTCTTCCCCGTTTGTGTTCAGCAGTTCAGTTCCTGATGGGATAAAGAGAGCCGACCCGTTCAAAAGCCGCTTGAACTACTGAATCAAACCAAAGACGAGAGACACTGGTAGTGAATTGGCTCCTGGTCCCGATCTGTCCGTCTCTCTCTGGGAGGCGTGCCGGCAGGTGGCTGTCATGTCTCTAATTGGCCTCTGTGGTGTGAAATTGTGTTCATTATGTGCAGGAGGAAAGCACAAGAACCCCTGCGAGCTCCTAGAGAAAGACCGAGAGAGAGCATTCATGAGAAAGTGTGTTTGACGAACTGATTCAAAGGACGTGGACGGAAAATTGCAAATGGGGAACTTTCTAGCTCAGCATTGCACTGCAAAAATCATTTTCTGTTGTTTTTTTTTTATTTTCATTTTCTGTTATAAATATCTAAACATTCTTAGATCAAGATACATTTACTTAAGTAAAATGACTGACAGGTCTATTAGATATGAAGACTTGATTTCTAAAAAAATCTAGCAAAGTTAAATGGGTTTGTGCTTAAAACAAGAGATACATTTTTCAAGATCAAGTGTTCAGATATTTAGATATTTTTACAAAAAAAAGACAAAAAAAAAACATTTTATTTTATTTTATTATATATTATTATTATTATCATTATATATATATATATATATAATATTTTTAATTTTAAGTATAAAATCTAGAAGTAGGCCCTGAAAAAAGTTTATTTTTCTGACCCCATTTACAATATTTTTCTTGTTTTAAGCAATAAATAAATAAATACATTATTTGATAAATTTCTCAGAAATCAAGACTTAAACCAAGTCACTTACAATTATATCATGCATCTTGATTTAAGAGTTTTTAGGTATTGGTATACTAGAAAACAAGACAAAAATAAGCAAGAATACGTTTTTTAATATACAAAAAATGCAACAAAAATATCAGACAGTGAGGTAAGAAAAATAATCTTGTTTTCCTTTTGAAATAAGTTGATTTTCCTTACCACACTAACAGATATATGTATATGTAACATTATATATATATATGAGAATTGTATGAGAATTGTAATACTTTAATTTCTAAACATTAAAGTAGATGGAAAGGTTTATTTTTAATTTCTTTGTTATGTCTTTTGTTATTTTCCTTCAGTCAACAAGTTCTTCATTAAGGAGTCACTTTTGATTAAAGCTTCTGAAAAATAAATAAATGCAAACATGACATGAGATAGTTTATTATAATAAGTAATATTGTTTTATGAATTCAAACCTTTTGAATTGATTGGACACAACATTCGAGAGTCTTGGTGACTTGAGTAAAACATTAAATTGCAATTCAATTCATGTTTCATAGCAGCTTTACAAAAAATAAAGATCTTTCATAAAGATAATTATAATAAAAATTATGATGAAAGGCTAATGTAAACATTTTTTCCAAACCTGCCCTAAAGTGCATTAATGAATTGTGCACGATAAGAACAAAAAATAGGATTAAGAGAGTAAATTAGTTTCATGTTCATTTGAATGCAGCTGTAAGCAATGTTAGCCGTCCTGCTAACATCTGTCTGACTAATGCTGCGCTCCATTCAAAGTGCGAGATATTCAAACCTGACATCCCAGAATTCAGCCGTCATCGTGTTGCATTGTTCGAAGCTCAGAAGGCGATGTATATGTTAAGTCTGCAGGTGTTTAATTGTCAACTAAGAAGTCGTCTAGCAATGAAATTGCAGAGCATAGATGATGCTATGCTACACTAGCATTTGTTCTGCAGGTGTGCTATAGACAGGTGTGATTTCACCTGTTAGACTGCTGTCTGTCAGGTAGTTTTTATGCGACAGCAGCTTTCATTTACATACTATTTTTGTTTTGTGTGACTGCATGCAGAACTACAGTTAAATCTGTAACCTAATTAGAGTTTTTTTTTTTTTTTCTTAATATGTGACTCTGGACTACAAAACCAGTCATAAAGGTCAATTTATACGTCATCTGAAAGCTGAATAAATAAGGATAGGACAAAATTTGGCCGAGATACAACAATTTGAAAATCTGGAACCTGAGGGTGCAAAAAACATCTAAATATTGAGAAAATCACCTTTAAAGTTGTCCAAGTTAAGTACTTAGCAATGCATATCACTCTTCAAAAATGTAATTTTGATATTTACAAAATATCTTCATGGAACATGATCTTTAATATCCTAATGATTTTTGGCATAAAAGACAAATCAATAATTTTGACCCATACAATGTATTTTTGCCTATTACTACAAATATTATTGTGCACTTGTGACTGGTTTTATTGTCCAGAGTCACATATTGAATTAATACTTATTTTGTAAGTAATATTTTATGCTTAAAAAGTGTATATGTATATACCTTATGGAAAAGTAATATGTATTTTTAATGTATATATAATGCAATAATATATATATATATATATATATATATATATATGTGTGTGTGTGTGTGTGTGTGTGTGTGTGTTTATTTATATCAACACACTCCAAAAGATAAATATATATTGTGTATAATTAAAAAAAAAAAAAAAAAAATTGTATTAATATTTGAATTGATATTTATTGTATAATTAATATTTTATGCTTAAAGTATAAGCATAAATTTTATATATATATATATATATATATATATATATATATATAGATAGATAGATAGATAGATAGATAGATAGATAGATAGATATACACTACCGTTCAAAAGTTTGGGGTCAGTAAGACTTGTAATAGTCTTTAAAGAAGTCTCTTATGCTCATCAAGGCTGCATTTATTTGATTAAAAATATAGAAAAAAAACAGTAATATTGCAAAATGTTTTTACAATATAAAATAAAAATAAAACATAAAAATTATTTTAACATACTTTAAAATAGAATTTATTCCTGTGATGAAAAGCTGAATTTTTATCAGCTGTTACTCCAGTCTTAAGTGTCACATGATCCTTCAGAAATCATTCTTGAATAACAAGTTTTAAAAAGTACAGTGTTTATTCAAAATATAAATATTTTATAACAATGTAAATTATTTATTATTAACTTTTAATAAACTTTTAATTATTAACTTAATACATCCTTAGTGAATAAGAGTATTAATTTCTTAAAAAAAAAAAAAATAAAATAAACAAGAAACAATAAAAATGTACTGACCCCAAACTTTTGAACGGTAGTGTATATATATATATATATATATATATATATATATATAAAATTGGAAACATATTAAATATATATCAATTATTTTAATTAATTATATTACATTAAGTTAATCTTATATTAATGTGAATTGATATTTATTTTATCATTAATATTTTATGCTTAAAAAGTGTGTGTATACACTTTATACAAAAATATTAGTTAGATATATAACACTATAATATTTGGAATAATTGGAAATATATTAAATATATAACAATTTATATGTTGTTTATATTTATATGTTGTAATATATATATATACACACTACACACAGCAACATAAATATATATATATATAGAAAGTGTGTATGTATACACTTTATACAAAATATTAGTTAAATATATGCCATTATATAATATTTATTTAATATTAAATAATAATTTGAATAATTGGAAATATATAATCTTATTTTAATGGAAATGAACTATATACTCATTTTGAAATGTTCTGCTCATATTGTTTTTGCTCAAATAAAAATATGTACTGTTTGTGTATTTTTTATTTTTTTTTTGTGTGAATTGTGTAATTGAAGTGTTGTTGCATGTTTGATCTGCTCTCTTAATTGCCCAAGACAAATTTCTCCTAAGGGTGATAATAAAAGAGAAACTTAAACTTAACTTAACTTAACTTTTAGTAAATATTTCTATATATATTTATTATGTTTTTTAAATGTTTTGCTTGAAGTGTACTTTTTTTTTTATTTAATGCAATGACATGTTTTTAATGTCTCTAAATAATGTTTCTCGATTCTTTAACATAGTGAAGGCTCTTGCCCATGGAGAGAGGAGCAGCGAGCTCAAGGAGAGGGAGGCGTGACGGCGAAATGTTCCACCTCACTGCAGTTTCCATGGCTGAAGGGTCAGGCTGCTGGGGCACTCACTGCCAATAACTTGGGAAACGGGCGCATTGAGTGAGTTTCGCTCTTCAGTCTGGAGGGTTTTTCACTTTAAACACTCCCGTCCTCTATTAGTGGCTTTCAAAGCGTCTCCAGAAGTCACCTCCTCTCCTCCAGTTCACTTCATTCATCTTTCTTATCATATCAGAGGCTCTCTGTGATGCGTGCCAGTGCGGGACAGGAAGTGATGCGACGGATTAGTAGAGTAGGAAATGCACACAAAGACAGCAGGGAGGGACTGTGAAGGATTAGCACGTTGTTTTGATGCTTCGCCGTTTATGAAGAGACCGGATGGATTGATGGACGGAGGAGCGAAGGCGAGCTAACGGCCGGCGCTGGGCTCATAGGGTGAAGCCTGAATGCACCGTAGCGCTCGTAATGGGCACAAATTGTCCCTGTGCTGTGTGACTAAATGCTGGAGTTTGGAGCCGTATGGAGGCTTTTGTTCGGGGGCAGTAATGAGTCAAAAGCCCTCGGGGGGTCAATAAAACCAAGGAGG
The DNA here is from genome assembly GCF_022985175.1 of Labeo rohita. Taxonomy (NCBI): domain Eukaryota; kingdom Metazoa; phylum Chordata; class Actinopteri; order Cypriniformes; family Cyprinidae; genus Labeo; species Labeo rohita. Next base: position 33,778,725 of record NC_066887.1, read on the forward strand.
GGGTTGTTGTAAAAGAAGCCAGGGAAGAGAATTTATCAATCACTCTTCTCTCTTCTTCTCCCGCATGCCATGAATGAAAATCTGTTGCTGAAAGTCCTTAGAGTCCTTCGTGTCGAGTGCGTCCATTCATCACCTGCGACGGGGGTGAGGGGCCGAAACAAAGCCTGAAACCAAACCGCCGAATCCGATTATCACGAAAACTCAGCACTCAGTGTTTCTTAATTAAACATACTTGACACCAGTGCACTCATTGATTAGAAAGGGAGGTATAATGCTTTTCACATTTGGGTTTCTCTGAAGTGGAAGTCATCACAGTTGTATAAACGTCTATGTTTTTGCGTTCCCATTTGCTCCAATAGCAAAGACAAGGTCTTAAAAGGTCTTAATTTACCTTTCCACATATTTAAAGGTCTTAAATAAGAGGAGAAAGTCTTAAATTCATTACACCATGGCATTAAATGCTGCTAAAAATGAACAATATCTTTATTATTTTGTCCTGTTTTCCAGTAGACATATCTAAACATCCTTAAATTGAGATTAATTTACTTGAGAAATGAAGATATTAAACAATATATAAATATATAAAGTCTTGGAAAACTGAACAAAATGAGTTTATGCTTCAAACAAATAAATGAAAACTTGTTTTTCCTTTCATTTCAGGCTCTATTGGTAAATATTTGCTCTTGTTTTAATCAAAAACGCTTAATTTTTATCATTCGATTTTATCGAGACTGTCATTTTGCTTCTCAAGTAAATGTATCTGGAAAACAAGACACACAACTGATAACGAACATCACTTTTTTTGCAGTATAATCAGAAGGATAAAAGTTATTTCCATATTTTGGTTGGGAGAAGGGGTATTTGTGACCCTGGACCACATAACCAGTCTTAATAGCCAAAAATACATTGTGTGGGTCAAAATTCTACATTTTTCTATGTGAAAAATCATTAGGATATTAAGTAAAGATCATGTTATATGAAGATATTTTGTAAATTTCCTACCATAAATATATCAAAATTAAATTTTTGTTTGGTAATATGCATTTAAAGGCAAATATACAACTTTAAAGGCGATTTTCTCAATATTTATACTTTTTTGCACCCTCAGATTCCAGATTTTTGAACCACACATCAACGGAAAGCTTATTTATTTAGCTTTCAGATGATGTGTAAATCCCAATTTAAAAAAAAAAAATGATGCTTATGACTGGTTTTGTGGTCCAAGGTCACATTTTTTGTAAAACGACTTAAGAAGTAATGAAGATCTATTGGACGTTGTACTTAAACGTTCTCTAAAACGTTGCTAATGCAAGATGTTTACATTTAGAGACTATTACTGATATTTTCTTTACGTGGTCTTACTTAAAACGTTTTAAATTTACCTTTATAAAAGCTGCAGAAACCCTGCAAAAGAAAAAAAAATCCACAATAACATTTCTGCGACTTTCCAAAAGAGCAAAAACATATAAACAGATTGATTACCTTGAAGAGAAAGTCGTTAAATTTGCCGTCGCTCCCTCAGCCGTTGTATTATTACGGAGCCCCTTAAGGGACATGGTGGTGAAAAAAATCAGAGTGAGTGAAAAAAAAATTCAGGGTGGGAGGAAAAATATTTTTCAGATTTTTTTGCGTTCCCTCGCAAAACTTTGCGTTCTCTCGCAAAACTTTTGCGTTCTCTCGCAAAGTTTTTTGCATTCCCTCGCAAAACTTTTGCGTTCTCTCGCAAAACATTTGCGTTCCCTCGCAAAACTTTTGCGTTCTCTCGCAAAACCGGTTGGGTTCGGACAAACACTTCCTGTTTACTCAGCTCAGTATGTTCACATAGCCTAGGCTATTTTAGTTCCCTGCACTTCACAGCAAATCCTTTAAATGTAACCGTATTCAGAACAGACCAAAAACTAAAACCAAAAAACTATAACGTATTCATTTTTAGCGAATAAATATAATATAATGCAGTATATAATAATAGGTATAAGCTTATAGCTATAAATAAACTAAAAGAAATAATTTAAAGCGAAACTGAAAGTATGGGCTCACGTATGGCTGTCCTTCAGCACAAATCCAAATGTTTCCATATTCACAATGTATTTGCAGCTAAACCATTAAATTAACCGGGCGTACGTTCCAATATCGACATGAAAAAATCAAAGTGAACAAAAATGTGCTGCAGTGGATTGGACCGGTGCTCACCCTGTACGACACAGACTAATACAGAATATTTAAACTGACTAGTGTAACTTTGTATCTGTTTGGGTGATTCTGTGTATTATTTTAATAATGAACAGGCTGCGAGGCGCCGGCGCGATCAAATAGCTGATATATAAAAACTGTAAAAATATATACACATATATATAAAATATAAAAACTGTCTTCCATACAGAAAAATACCCTGTGCGAGTTATTGTTTTTCGTGTTTAAAATAGGAGAATGCAATATCCAAACGACTGCAAATGCAACATTTATTTTATATAGCAGTTCAACAAAAAGGGTAATATTAAGTGACATTTTAAATGTAGCCTACATTTTAAACACATGATGTTTGTTATATTTAACGAAATAATAATAGTTCCAACGAAATCCGCAACAGAACTGGCGTGTCTCCAAGCAACAGCGGTGTTTCCTTTCTGAATTAATCTGCAGCTTTGAACCATTCGGAGAGTCCGTGATTAATAACCCATTCATAACTACAACCATTTGCTTAGTTATTGAATGAATGAATGAATGAATGACGCGACGCCTTGCTCATTAAGACAGTGACATGCCGCCACCTACTGGAACGTTTGAGAACCACTAGTTTAATGGATTACTTCATTAATTGCCTATTTTTTAATAAAACATAAAATGTTGGCTTTTTATATCATTGTCTTCTTATATTAAGCTAAGGTACATTGGATATATTTTTAATAATTCCATATTTGGTCTTTTTTTTATCAACGTCTTCATAAAGCCGCGTTTTCTTTATGGGAGGAAAAGGCTTAACATGCAATTTAGAGCTTTCTGTTCATATTCGGGGTTTACCTGCTTTCCTACATTTAAAATGTATAACAAACTCTATACCGAGTTCGGCCTTTTATACTCTATTATCCCGTTAAGTGTTCTTTCTGGGGGATACGCTTAACGTGCAATTTAGCGGGTTACGTTTATATACTGAGCTATTCTGGTATATAAGGTGTGTACTGAACTTGGTCCTACAGTGGTTTACATTTTAGAATGTCCCAAAATCGTGCCTTGGTGTATTTATATAATAGTCTACATGAGTCCAAGTTCAGAATCAAACTCTATGAGTCGCTCAATTGCGAACGTGCAATGTAGGAACCACTACAAGCTGTAAAGTTAACAGATAGTGTTTGTCCGAACTCAACTGGTTTTGCGAGAGAACGCAAAGTTTTGAGAGAGAACGCAAAAGTTTTGCGAGGGAACGCAAAAAAGTTTTGCGAGGGAACGCAAAGTTTTGCGAGAGAACGCAAAAGTTTTGCGAGGGAACGCAAAAAACTTTGCGAGAGAACGCAAAAGTTTTGCGAGGGAACGCAAAAGTTTTGCGAGGGAACGCAAAAAACTTTGCGAGAGAACGCAAACGTTTTGCGAGGGAACGCAAAGTTTTGCGAGGGAACGCAAATGTTTTGCGAGAGAACGCAAAAAAATCTGAAAAATATTTTTCGTCCCACCCTGAATTTTTTTTCACTCACTCTGATTTTTTTCACCACCATGTCCCTTAAGGGGCTCCGTATATTATAAACACTCAAACAGCAACGTTAACTAGTTTTTGATGGAATTTAATACCAAGGTCATAAAACACAAAGTATAGTGCTATGAATATACATGACAGTAAAAAAAAATAAATAAATAAATAAAAATATAAAAACTCTGCTGGATTTGCGACGTTAATAACAGCGGAAACGCGTCATAGCAGTCTATGAGAAAAGTGTCAGTTATCATTTTGGCGCTCACATTTAAACGCCATAAAGACGGTGCGCCATATTATATATCGGTTATATGGATTTTTAAAATCTTATCATATGAATCTGATGGTTCAAACGGAGTCTTTAGATTATGCAAGTTATTTAAATGTGAAATATATTATTTCAACTGAGCCGACAAAGTCGAAGGAGATGGCGTCAAACAGAAAGTCAAGTCACGTCCTTATAAAAGGTTTGTAACAGCACCACCTACTGGTCAAAAATGGCAAATTATTATTAAATCACAAATGTAATTATTTTGCATTAAAATAATTTTCATGCTTAATGTCCTGAACATTTATAAATTACCATAAAATACATTAGTATTGGCCACCACTGTCATCAAAAAATAAATAAATAGATAAATAATAATAATAATAATAATATGCACTTACACTATACGCTACCAGTCAAAAGTTTTTGAACAGTACGAAGTCTATTCTGCTCACCAAGCTTGCATTTGTTTGATCCAAAGTACAGCAAAAACATAAAAATGAAAAAACATAAAAAAAAAACAGTTTTCTATTTTAATATATTTTAAAATGTAATTTATTCCTGTGATCAAATCTGAATTTTCAGCATCATTACTCCAGTCTTCAGTGTCACATGATCCTTCAGAAATTATTCTAATATGCTGATTTGCTGTTCAAGAAATATTTTTTATCATTATTAACTAAAGTCTATTTAAAACAGTTGAGTACAATTTTCAGGATTCTTTATAAAGTTCCAAAGATCAGCATTTACCTGAAATAAAAAGCTTTTGTAACATACTATTCAAAAGACTGGAGTAAGTACATTTTGGGGGGGGAAACAAATTATAGAAATTAATATTTTTATTCAGGAAGGATGCTTTAAATTGATCAAAAGTGTTGATAAATTCATTTAAAATTGTTACAAAAGATTTCTATTTCAGACAAATGCTGTTCTTCTGAACTTTCTATTCATCAAAGAAACCTGAAAAAAATTCTACTTCAGCTGTTTTCAACATAATTAGAATAATAATAAATGATGTTTGAGCAGTAAATCAGAATATTAGAATGATTTCTGGAGGATCATTTGACTGGAGTAAATGCTAAAAATTCAGCTTTTTAAAGCAGTCTCCTCTGCTCACCAAGGCCCCATTTATTTAATTAAAATTTCAGAAAAATTGTGTAAAATTGTGAAATATTATTGCAATTCAAAATAACTGTTTTCTGTGTGAATATCTGTTAAAATTAAATTTATTTCTGTGATCAAATCTGAATTTTCAGCATCATTACTCCAGTCCTCAGTGTCACATGATCCTGCAGAAATCATTCTAATATGCTGATTTGCTGCTCAAGAAACATTTCTGATTATTAGAAATGTTGAAAAGAGTTGTGCTGTCCAGTTTTTTTGTGCAAACTGTGATGCATTTCATTTTTCAGGATTCACAGATGAATAGAAAGCTCAAAAGAACAGCATTTATTTGAAATGGAAATCTTTTGTAACGTCTTTACTGTCACTTATGATGCTCTTGCTGACCCTAAACCTTTGAAAGGCAATAAAGCAAAGATCTCAGAAGCTTCTTACACTGTTTGAACTCAGTCCCATATTAATTTACCATGATTTTACTGTTGCAACATTGGTATTTTGGCAGAAACTGTAGTTACCATGGTAAAAGTTAGTAAGGGTCAGCGCTCAGCCCAGCCCCCCGTGTCTGTGTGTGTGAATGGAGCATTTAATGTGAGCGCTATCACTGCAAGAGAGGTACTGCTCTGAGGGACGGGACAGCTGTTTAGAGCCGCGCCGACTCTTCATATGGATATGTATGTTAATGAACAGCAAAGAGAGAGAATGAATCTGCTTCACTGCTGCTCCACAAAAGGGACGCGGTCGTGGTCAGGCCAGTCCTGAATATAGGGGGGTTTCTGGTGAACGTATTAGCTGCTTATTAGTTGATGTGTTCAAATCTACTAGTTCATGATTCTTCTTGAGGTTTGTCTCCAGAGGTTTGGATGCTAATAGTGTCTAATTCAATTAGCAGATGGTGTTAAGTAATCTGTGTGGGTGTTCGGATCTCTATTTAGCTTCGATTTTAGTGTCTCCTGAGATTTTCTAGTGATTTTTCTCTTAGACACCACAGATTGAACAAATCAGATCAAAATAATGTTTCTTGAGCAGCAGATTTCTGAAGGATCATGTGACATTGAAGACTGGAGTAATGATGCTGAAAATTCAGATTTGATCACAGAAATAAATTACATTTTATAATATATTCACATAGAAGACAGTTAATTTGAACTGTAATAATATTTCACAATTTTAAACATTTTTTCTGAAATTTTAATTAAATAAACGCAGCCTTGGTGAGCAGAAGAGACTATTTAAAAAACATTTAAAATATTAACCAGCCTCCAGCTTTTGATTGATAGTGTATTGTTTATTGTCTGTTGATTTACAGTATTTACAGTGTCTCCTGAGATTTTCTGGTGATTTTTCTCTTAAACACCACGGATTGAACAAATTAGATCAAAATAATGTTTGCTGAACAGCAAATCAGCATATTAGAAGGATTTCTGCAGGATCATGTGACACTGAAGACTGGAGTAATGATGCTGAAAATGCAGCTTTGATCACAAAAATAAATTACATTTTATAATATATTTACATAGAAAACAGTTAATTTGAACTGTAATAATATTTCACAATTTTAAACATTTTTTCTGAAATTTTAATTAAATAAATGCAGCCTTGGTGAGCAGAAGAGACTGCTTTCAAAAAAATGTAAAATAACCAACCTCTAGCTTTTGAAAGGATAGTTTACTGTATATTGCATATTGATGAGATTTTCTGGTGTGTTTTTTTTCTCTTAAACACCATAGGTTAAACAAACCAGATCAAAATAATGTTTCTTGAGCAGCAAATCAGCATATTAGAATGATTTCTGAAGGATCATGTGACACTGAAGACTGGAGTAATGATGCTGAAAATTCAGCTTTGATCACAGGAAATAAATTACATTTTATAATATATTCACATAGAAAACAGGTATTTTGAATTGCAATAATATGTCACAATTTTACACAATTTTGCTATATTTTTAATTAAATAAATGCAGCCTTGGCAAGCAGAAGACCATTTAAGACATTTTAACCAACCTCCAGCTTTTGAATAATAGTGTACTGTATATTACCTATTGATTTACAGTGTTCACTTGCTCAGCATTTGTCTCTTAAACAGTAGATTAAACAAATCAGATTCAAAATAAAAGCAAAAATTCCCTAAAACAACATGAAACGAAGCTGATTCTCTTTGCTTCCAGAGCTTGTTGCAAACCATGCATGAGTTTTCATCCGATGCACCCCATTTTCAAATAGATTCGGGCTAATAGATGCCTCGGTAAATTTGTTAAATGGACCAGAAAAATGCTACAGCGATTTTATGCTAATTAGAAGCCATCTAATTGTTAATAGATTGCAGAAAGCATCAAGTAAGGACGATTTTTTTCAGCGCCTTTTGGTTTTAGATCGATTCTCTTTCCTAAACTGCTCCCTGCGGACTTAAAAAATGCATGTGCGCTAAACTGTGGGTTTGTTTCTCACTGTGCATTCAGCAACAGGTTACGAGATGCTGCGTACGAGTCCGGCGGAAGTGAAGGAGAGGAAAGATGTGTGTGGTTCCTGGAGAAATTAGTGTCTTGGATGCAGATGCCAGCATGGGGCGCAGGACACCATTGCCTTTGCTCTGTCACCAGCGCTCGAGCACAATGGTGTAAATTTGTGTGGCTGTGCGCCATGCTCACACTGAGACAGCAGCCCCCCGTCAGGCCAGCTGTGAGGGGTTAATGACAGCCGATCCGCCCCGCCGGGGGCCCGCAGGCTTTGTGCGTCTGAATCTACAGTTCACTCCCAGGAAGGAAGCCAAGCAGGAGAAAGATGAACAAGGTTTGGGTTTTTGCTGCTCAGAGTGATGCATTGTGATTATGCATGAACAATCAGTATTATTAAACACATTTAAAAGTCAGCACAACTGTTTTCAACATTGCTAATAATCAGAAATGTTTCTTGAGCAGCAAATCAGCATGATTTGGAGTAATGATGCTGAAAATTCAGCTTTGATCACAGAAATAAATGACATTTTAACAGATATTCACATAGAAAACATCTATTCTGAATTGCAATAATATTTCGCAATTGTAGTGTTTTTAATGTAATTTTGATCAAATAAATGCATCTTTGGTGAGCAGAAGAAAAAACTTGAGGTCAGAAAAATCTAAATATTATTTAAAATAAGAATTAAATGTCATAGCATAGAACAGAAAGTATAATGACAAAGTTTAAAGCTTTTTATTACATTTTTTTTTTTTTTATTATTTAATTTCACAAAAAGTGAAATGTAAGAATAATTATATTACAAATAAAAATAAAAAAACTACATTGGACATATATATAGTTTACAAAGTAAACAGATTGAAAAAATAGCTCAGATCCAAACTTTTATGTGTGTAAATTGCATAATGATTCGACAAAGCATTATATTAAGCTGTATACATAAACAAGAACATTTTAATCACTGGTATTTGGCATGATTGCATTTCATTATTTTAAATTTAGCATGTCGATATCATAATTATGGTTATTGCACAAATTAACTTTTGGCAGTCTGACCAAATAATGAGTTGTGAAACCAGTTGTGGCTGATTTTAATTCTGGAAAGTTGGGTGCTTTGCATTGTGGGATACAGTTTTCTATACACTCTAAAAATGCTGGGAAAAATATGGACAAACCCAGTGATTGGATGCATCTTTTTTTAAAGGAACAGTTCACCCAAAAATTTTAATTTGCAGAAAATGTGCTCACCCTCAGGCCATTCAAGATGTAGATGATTTTTTTTTTTAATCAGATTTGGAGAAATGTAGCATTTCATCAGTTCCTCACCAATGCATGTGAATGGGTGCCATCAGTCCGAACAGTTGATAAAAAATCACAATAATCCACAAGTAATCCACACCACTCCAGTCCATCAGTTAACACCTTGAGAAGACAAAAGCTGTGTTTGTAAGAAACAAATCCATCATTAAAACATTTTTAACTTTAAACCGTTGTTTCCTTCTAAAAGTCCAAAATATTGTTTCCTGTAGTGAAAAAGTGGTCTGCTCTGAATCAGGAGAGAAATCTGCACAGATAAAGCATTTTTTACAAGCAAAAACAGTCCAAAGTACAAATATGTGGGTGGATTTTGATATGTGACGACAATAGTGGATGGATTATGGACTATGGACTATGGTATTTTACGCGGAATCAATGTTTTGAAGTTAAAAAATTCTTAATGATGGATTTGTTTCAGCTTTTGTGGGTGCCATCAGAATGAGAGTCCAAACAGCTGATAAAAACATTACAATAATCCACAAGTAATCCACACCACTCCAATCCATCAGTTAACATCTTATGAAGTGTGTTTGTAAGAAACTAATCCTTTGTTAAAACTATTTTAACCTTAAATCGTTGTTTCCTGTAGTAAAAAAAAGTGGTCTGGTCTGAATCAGAAGAGAAATCTCTACAGATCAAGCACCGTTTACAATCCAAAACAGTCCAAAAGAACAAATATGTGGGTAGATTTTGATGTGAGAGACAATAGTGGATGGAATTTTTCACTGGAGGAAGTGTTATTATGGATTATGCAACAATTTGAAGTTAAAAACATCTTAATGATGGGTTTGTTTCTTACAAACATGCAGCTTTTGTCTTCTCAAGATGTCTACTGATGGACTGGAGTGGTGTGAATTACTTGTGGATTACTGTGATGTTTTTATCAGCTGTTTGGACTCAGCACCCATTCATATCCTTTGGTGAGCAAGTGATTGATTGCTGCATTTCTCCAAATCTGATGAACAAATGTTAATTTTGGCCAAACTATTCCTTGAAGTCGAAAAAAACAATGCAATGTTTTGTAAAATACAGCAGGTCATCAGGGACTTTCATGCATGTATTCAATATTTTAAAGAATTAAAAAAAAGAGCTATTTATTTATTTAAAATGTATCTTTTTTTTTAAGGAATAGTTCACCCAAACACTTAAATTTGCTGAAAATGTGCTATTCAAGATGTAGATGAGTTTGTTTGTTCACTATATTTGTAGAAATGTGTCATTCCATCACTGTCTCGCCAATGGATGTGAATGGGTGCCGTCAGAATGAGAGTCCAAACAGTTGATAAAAACATCACAATAATCCACAAGTAATCCACACCACTCCAGTCCATCAGTTAACATCTTGAGAAGCCGAAAGCTATATGTTTGTAATAAACAAATCCATTACTGAAACTTTTTCAACTTTAAACCATTGTTTCCGGTTAGCACCATTTACGATCTAAAACAGTCCAAATGAACAAATATGTGGGTAGACTTTGATGTGAGATGACAATAGTGGATGGAATTTTTCACTGGAGGAAGCGTTATTATGGATTATGCAACAATTTGAAGTTAAAAACATCTTAATGATAGATATGTTTCTTATAAACACGCAGCTTTTGTCTTCTCAAGATGTCTACTGATGGACTGGAGTGGTGTGAATTACTGTGATGTTTTTATCAGCTGTTTGGACTCTCATTCTGACGGCACCCATTCATATCCATTTGTGAGCAAGTGATTGATTGCTGCATTTTTCCAAATCTGATGAACAAACAAACTCATCTACATCTTGGATGGCCTGAGGGTGAGTAAATTGTCAGCAAATTTTCATTTTGGCCAACCTGTTTCTTGAAGTTGAAAAGACAATGCAATGTTTTGTAAAATACAGCAGGTCGTCTGGGACTTTCATGCATGTATTCAATATTTTAAAGAAATTTTTAAAAATGTTTGCAAGAAACAAATGCATTATTAAAACTTTTTTAACTTTAAACCATTGTTTAATACAATTAAATACAAGTCCATAATATTGTTTCCAGCAGTGAAAAAATGGTCTGATCTAGTTTGAAATCTGCACAGATCAAGCACCGTTTACAATACAAAACAGTCCAAAAGAACAAATATGTGGGTAGATTTTGATGTGAGAGACAATAGTGGATGGAATTTTCCACTGGAGGAAGCGTTGTTATGGATTATGCAATCAGATTTTAGCCAAAAGCAACAATTTGAAGTTAAAGTACTTACAAACACAGCTTTTTGCTTCTAAGGATGTTTATTGATGGACTGGAGTGGTGTGGATTACTTGTGGATTATTGTGATGTTTTCATCAGCTGTTTGGACTCTCATGCTGACGGCACCCATTCACATCCATTGGTGAGCAAGTGATTGATTGCTGCTTTTCTCCAAATCTGATGAACAAACAAACTCATCTACATCTTGGATGACCTGAGGGTGAGTAAACACTCATCAAATTTTCATTTTTGGCTAAACTATTCCTTGAAGTAGTAGAAGACAATGCAATGTGTTGTAAAATACAGCAGGTCATCTGGGAATTTCATGCATGCATTCAAAATTTTAAAGAATTAAAAAAAAAAAAAAAAACAACTATTCCTTTATTTAAAATTTATCTTTTTTAAAAAAGGAATAGTTCACCCAAACATTTAAATTTGCTGAAAATGTGCTATCCAAGAAGTAGATGAGTTTGTTTGTTCACTATATTTGTAGAAATGTCTTATTCCATCACTTTCTCACCAATAAATACTCTGCAGTGAATGGGTGCCGTTAGAATGAGAGTCCAAACAGCTGATAAAAACATCACAATAATCCACACCACTCCAGTCCATCAGTTAACATCTTGAGAAGCAAAAAGCTGCATGTTTGCAAGAAACAAATGCATTATTAAAACTTTTGTAACTTTAAAGCATTGTTTCCAGCTAAAATGCAAGTTCATAATATTGTTATTATGGATTATGGACTCAGATTTTAGCCAAAAGCAACAGTTTGAAGTTAAAAACATCTTAATGATGGATTTGTTTCTTACAAACACACAGCTTTTTGCTTCTAAGGATGTTTATTGATGGACTGGAGTGGTGTGGATTACTTGTGGATTATTGTGATGTTTTCATCAGCTGTTTGGACTCTCATGCTGACGGCACCCATTCACATTCATTGGTGAGCAAGTGATTGATTGATGCATTTCTCCATATCTGATGAAGAAACAAACTCATCTACATCTTGGATGACCTGAGGGTGAGTAAATAGTCAGCAAATTTCAATTTTTTCTTGAAGTCGAAAAAGACGTAGTGCACCTTTAAATTTGTGTTTCGTCTTAAGCCATATTGTTTTACTTATTAAATTGCACTGGAGTTTTTTAAGTGATTTGAATGGTTCCCTTACCTTCAAATCAACTTATATTTTTCCCGTTCCCCTCTCTCTGCAGTATTTCTCCTCTGATGCACTCAGTGAAGTTATGGTTTTTGCCGTGGCTCCGTGTCGTGGAGGTTATTGATGGCAGAATGAATGGGAGAGTCGCTGGCGACCTGCATGTATAGATGTGGATTTATCGCTCCGGATCCCTCCAACAATTTCATCAAAAGCCCATTGGCCTGCAGCGTTTCTCCCGTGATAAATCAGCCCGGGACGCGGAGCGGATGAGAGACAGATGAGCGACTGGAGCAGAGGTCACGGTCCATCCCTCACCACAACACCACACCAACACAAACAGCACTCACACACAGATTAATGAACACAGACACGTTGATCCGAAACTAACGCCTTCATATATACAGCACATCACACTCACAAAAAATTACTTACTGTTCAAATTAATACTTTTATTATTCAAGGATGCATTAAATTGATCAAAAGTGAGAGTAAAGACATTTATAAAGATACAAAAAAAATTATATTTCAAATAAATGCTGTTCTTTTGAACTTGCTATTCATCATTCATATGTTTTCAACATTGATAATAATCAGAGATGTTTCTTGAGCAGCAATTCAGCATATTAGAATGATTTCTGAACGATCATGTGACTCTGAAGACTGGAGTAATGATGCTGAAAATTCAGGTTTGATCACAGAAATAAATTACATTTCAACAGATATTAACATAGAGAACAGCTGTTTTAAATTGATTTTTTTTTTCACAATTTTACAGTTTTTACTGTATTTTTGATCAAATAAGTGCAGCCTTAGCAGAAACGCTTTTGTGGAGCAAACACTTTAGTGACACATAAAACAGCTGGCTTTCAGTGCTTTATTATTTAACGTGAATAACGCTCAGTAGCTGAGAAACTACAGCTCTGAGAAACACTGGGAATGAATGAGACGAGCCGGACCGAAGCGAGCGATGAGCGGTTTGATGAGAGAGCGCGAGCGGCCGCTGATTTACTGTCTGTGTGTGTTTGAAGTGTAGGGCTGTAATCGCAGCGGGCTTCTCTCTGTGATCACAGCCAACTCAAGAGATGGTAAACACACACCTGGAGGAATCACACATCAAATATTGACACAACTACTCACACACACTTCAGTGCAAAACACCACTCATTCACAGACTGCTTCAGTCTCCTGCTTCTCAAATGTTTCTCCTAAAAAAACACCCCAGTAGTTTTGCATTTGAGTTTGCATTTGCCAAGAAAGCAAAGTCTGTGATTTCAAAGTTTGAGACCTTAGTATGAACTCAAGCATTTCTCATTGAAAGCAAATAATCTGACAGTATTGTTACAGCTCTGTACTCTGTGATATGTCAATTTTGAGACAAAGAGACAAAGTTTTAATTAGGTTTTAGTAGTCATACACTGCAAAATTAAAAAAAATAAAAACTTATTGAGATTTTTATGCAAATATCTAATTGTCATTAAAACAATATACATTTGTTTTCTGAGAATGTATATTAAATATTTCTTTATATTGTCTTGTTTTTAGTATAAAAATGGTTAAGTTAAAAACAAGTGCAACAGAATACAATACACTCACAGTATATTCAAGTTTCAGGAATTTATGCAAACAATTCTTACTATCTTGTGCAATGTAAAATAAAAAGTCAAAACTAATTAAAAACTCTTATAGTTCTCAGCAGTGTCTCAAACTGAGCTCAATTTGCTTATTTTAATTCTCCAAATTTGTAAGATAAAGAGACAGTTTTAGCTAGAGTTCAGGTTTTAGTAATCATACAAAATAAAAAAATAAAACCTTACAATAACAAGTAAAAATAATAACAAAGTAAAGAATGAATGAATTAATTAAATCAATCACTTTAATAATAATCATAGTATTTGTCTACATTTATAAAAATCATTAAAAACTATATAAATATTTTTTTCTGAAAATGTATATTAAATAGGATTTTATTTTGTCCAACTGCAGACATTTCCTCTCGTTTTAAGTATAAGTCTTAATATCTTGATATCTTCAATGATGATCAAGTAAATTGATCTTGATTTAAATATTTTTAGAATTTTTTTATTTTATATAATATAATTTATATAATTTATATATATATATATATATATATTATTTATTTATTTATTTTTATTTTTTTTATATATATATTTTTTTTTTTTTGTGGAGTGTGGAGGAAGCTTTTTCTTTTTGTGTCTAGTCGTCCAACATTTGTTGCTGATTGGTAAATATTTTTGGTTTTTCTTCCTTTTTTTCTTATTAATTTTTAAAATTGCAGTATTTTAAAAAGATTAACATGCAAATGTATTGTGGTTAAATGTCTGGCTGTTTCATCACAACTCAATTGAGCATTGCATTGTCAAACCAGCTAACATAATTACCAACAGCTAACCATTTACCAACATTTCCAATAAGTTATGAAAATGTTATTTCGTAATGTCCTCTGACCACTCAAAATGTCCAGTTATTTTAATGTTTAAAAGCTTTTTTTCTTGGTTATGATAATGTTATAGAAAACATTAAAGATTAAACATTAAACATTTCATTATTTTACTAACATTATGGGAAAGTTGCTTTTGAACATTCTCTAAGTCTATTAACTAGTAATGTTTAAAATATGTTAGTGAACATTCAGAACATCCAGTGTTTAAAAATGTTACTTTTTGTTTAAGAATGTTACTTTTGAAAGTAGTAACATTTTAAGTTCAGATTAATGTCATTTAGAACTTTCAGTTTTTTAAATGTTTTTTCTTCATATGTGAACTTTAGAGAAAACATGACAGGTTTTCATTTGATCATTTTTCTAACATTAAGAGAACGTTACTTTTGAATGTTCTCTGTGCCTTCTAGTAACTAGTAATGTTGAAAAAATGTTAGATGAACATCAAGTGAAAGTTTAGAACATCCAGTGTTTAAAAAACTGTTACTTTGTTACTTTTGAATGTTCTCTGAACTGTTTGAAACTAGTAACGTTTGAAAGAAAAAAGGTCAGATGAATGTCCAGTAAACATTTAGAACATTCAGTTTTTTAAATGTTTCAAGTGTTTTTGTTTTGTTTAATTTTCAGAAAATTAGAGAAAACATTTGATGAATGTTCCATTGTATCATTTTGCTAACATTAAGGGAATGTTACTTTTGAATAGTGTTGCACAATATACCGGCACTTAAAAAGTATCGCAATACCCTGCTTTTAAAAAAATGTGATTCCACATTTTACTAGTACCAGTACTTTAAAGGGGTCATCGGATACCCATTCTGATATGTTGATAAGTTGATATGATTCTTTAGGGTCTTAATGAAAAGTCTATAATATACTTTGGTTAAAAATTCTCAATCATTGTGTAAAACAACACCCTTTTTACCTTGTCAAAATCAGCTCTGCAAAAATCATCTCATTCTGGTCGAGGCTGCTTTAAATGCAAATGAGCTCTGCTCGCCCCGCCCCTTTCTTCTCTCTGTGGAGTGACAAGCCTGTTTACTTTAGCCGCATTTAGCCACGTTTAGCTGCTTAACTTCCTAACTATCACATTATTAGGAAAGGCAATCGCAAAGATTCATAAAAAAAAACTTTATACTCACTTCTGCTGTAAGTGAAGCTGGATCACAAATGATTTGCGCGAACAGACGCATTTATGTAGAATGGGAGGTGCATTCCCTTCACAAACAAACGTAATCCACTGCTCAGATGTCGGGAATAAATGACGACCACTATGTTCATTATTACATCCAGCAACACAACACCTCAATCACTCAATTCTTGTCTAACTTACATACGTAATAACTTACGTATTTCTGGGGAAAAAAAGAAATAAATATTCTATAATAAATTAATTCTTTATCAAATCTAATTATCCTTTATAAATTCATTAGACATGCTTTTGATTATTAAAATGTAATGAAATAATTAAAATCGAATCCAGAAAATGAATGGAAAACAAATTCACAAACAAAACTGAATTAAAATATATATATAAAATGTATTTCTTAAAAACATGTAATTAAAAAAAAATAATAATAAATTGCTGTTAAATTCTGCAAATTTCAATTAATTAGACATGCTTTTTGATAAATACCTTTTTTTACGTAACCATTAAAATAGAGTCTAGAAAAATAAAAATGGAATTTGGGAAAAAATAAAACAGATTTCATAGGGCCCTTATTATTTGTGTCTTTGTTTTAGTGTAGTTGTCCTTCAGTTTGTCACTTGCATCTGGGTTTTTATTATTAATAACTAAGATGATTTTAAAAAAAATGACTGTTGTGATATAAGTTGTTGTTGTGAAGTAAAATGACTATATCATGAAATAAGATTCAGCTTTATCCTTTAAACTAACTTACCAATATAGCAAAGATCTCTAGCAAAGGCATGTGATTAATATTATTTTATTTATTTTTTTTTTTAAAGGGGGATGCAGTGCTTTGTTTCAATAGATAAAATAACTATGATCTCCATTTGGATCATCTGTTATTCAATTACTTTTCCTGTTGTTCTATATTTTTTTTCATAGTATTGGTTCAGTAGTAGTATCGTTAATTTTAGTCAGGCATTGTATCGAAGTCAAAATATTGGTGTCGTGACAACACTACTTTTGAATATTCTCTGAGCCGTCTGAAACTAGTAATGTTAAACGAACGTTCAACTTAAATGTTTTAAAAAACATTCCATTAACAATGTACAAATAACGTCTTTGTGCTTATATTTTAAAAATGCTATTAAGGGCCAGATAACTTTGAAAGTTCAATCGCTGTGCTTTCATGCAAAACTTTGCACTAAAGTCACACCACTGACTAACATTTGCATTTGTTCTAGATATTCTCAGACGTAAACAGACCTCAAAAGTGCAGAGGAAACTCTGCATTATGTACATAGAGCTCGAGCGCTGCCCGTAAAGTCAACCGGCGCTGGACTCTCTATGACTCCAGTGCATACTGCAGAAGAATGCAGACGTTTGAAGTGTGTTTTATGTGCGAGAGATGAAACGCGTCCGGCCGGGTTAGTGCCTGTGGCCACTGCGCTGCTTACAGACAGTCGCTGGCGTCAGGACGGTTGAGCTCGACCCCGTCGGGCAAGCCAATTCCTGTACGGCACTTAACATCTCTCCCTCGCTCTCTCACGTTGCCTTTATCTTTATTATACGCACTGCACCTACCACTTACTGCTCCTGTAAAATGTCCTTCCTGTGCACACTCACACACACACACACAATACTCTAACCATTAGACTACACTCTTAAAGGAACAGTTCAGGCAAAAATGAACATTTGATGACAATGTACTCGCCCTGAGGCCATCCAAGATGCAGATGAGTTT
Organism: Labeo rohita; assembly: GCF_022985175.1. Taxonomy (NCBI): domain Eukaryota; kingdom Metazoa; phylum Chordata; class Actinopteri; order Cypriniformes; family Cyprinidae; genus Labeo; species Labeo rohita. Next base: position 33,796,258 of record NC_066887.1, read on the forward strand.
GTTTCTAAATCAGATTTGAAGAAATGTACCATTACATCACTTGCTTACCAATGGATGTGAATGGGTGCCGTCAGAATGAGCCGATAAAAACATCACAGTAATCCAAATTTTAAAGTTTCAAGTAGTTCATCAATCTTTCAGAGCTCATTTTCTGGGAAAAGTCATATTTCACACTTTTCTAATCAGAGGGATTTTTCAAAAGGCTGGTGACCCTGGTTTGACCTCTCATCTGTGCTCTAATCTTTGTGTTTGATCTCAGGACAGGCCGTCTGAGGGGTCAGACTGTGCTCAGGCCTTTAGGGAGGCAGGTCACCTGTGATAGTCACAATACTCCAGTCTCTACTGTCCCAGAACCGGTGGGTCTCGCTCTCATTCTTGTTTTCCACACATCACCATAAAACCATTGTCTTGTGTCTTCTCTGCAGATGGCAGATTGTTTTATGTGGTTCTTGCTGTAGATAAATTCACATTAGACACTTTTTGTTCAAAGTCTCTTACATTTGAGGTTGTTCTTTGGTCATTTATGGGCATTTGCTTTGATCCCAAAAATCAAAGGAAATGTACAAAAAATGTGTATTTTCTACAAAAACATAAAGCTGTTTTTTTGAGCCATTTAAATTTTATAATCAATATTTATTATTAATATAATCCATATTTATTATTATTAATAATAATCAATTATTATTATTATTATTTTAACTTAAATTAACAGCATTTTTTTCCTAAAATGAATTGACAATTACCATTACAATTACATTACAAATACCGATTTCAACAAGTTAATTAAAGTAAAGAAAATTTTAAGACTTAAGATTTTTATTTATTTATATATTTTATTTTTTGCTTTGTGACATTTTAATGATGTTTTTAAAACTTTATTAGATTTTTTTTTCAGTTTCTTAGTTTTCTCATTATTTTTTAATGAATTTGTTTATTTTAAGTAAAATACTGAATAATATTCATATTATTTAAAGTAGCAAATTATTATTGCTTATAATAATTAAAAAAGAAATTATTGTTTGCATAAAAACAAAAGAATATTTAATATAATTCAGAAACAATATTTAATATAATAAATAATTATGTAAATGAAATATTATTTATTATATTAATTGTTATATTATTAATTCGTTTTTTATAATCAGTGTTTATTATTCCTATAATTTATTTAAAGTATTTAATATTATAAATAATAATCAATTATTATTATTTTATAAATGATCTTTTACTTAAATTAACAGCATTTTTTCTAAAACGAGTTGAAAATTGCTACCAATTTCTATAAATTACAGGAATGAGAATGTTAGGAAAGACCTTTATGATTATTTATTTACTTACTTGTTTGTTTGTTTGCATTGTGACTTTTTTTCTCATTTTTTAATGAATTCATGTATTTGAGGTAAAATACTAAATAGTATTCATATTATCTAAAGTACTAAATTATTATTGCATGAATTAGTTTTTTACTCATTGCAGTAATGAGAATGTGGGGGAGAAATGTGCTTAATTGTCACAAAAATAGTCATTTAATGATGTAATTTTAATGGTTATAAGTAGACTAATAATTTATATAAACTATAATTAAATAACTATAATTAAAGAAATTACAATAATTGAATAAAAACAATAAAGTTGTTTTGCATTGTGACATTATTATCTACAATAATTCTAAATAAATAAATGAATTAAATTATTTTAAAAAATCAACAATATTTAATATAACAAATAATTATATGAATGAAATATTATATTAATCAAACGTTTATTGTTTTATAATCAATAGTATCATTATTATTATTCATATAATCAATATTTATTATTATTAATAATAATACATTATTATTGTAAAAAAAAATTTTACTTAAATTAACAGCATTTTTTTTTCTAAAATGAATTGACAGTTACCACCAATTTTTGTAAATTCTGTAAACAAGTCTCATTACAGTAGTGAGAATTTGAAGACCTTTGTGATTTCTGTTTATTTATTTATTTATTTGCATTGTAACTTTCTGACATTTTCAAAACTTTATTAGATGTTTATTGTTTCTCAGTTTTTCTCATTATTTTTTAATGAATTCATTTATTTTAGGTAAAATACTAAATAGTATTCATATTATTTAATGTAGTAAATTATTACATAAATCAGTTTTTACTTAAATTACCATCCATTTTCTAGAATGAACTGAGAAATACTAGCAATTTATATAAATTAATTAAACAAGTTTTTTTTTTTTCATTACAGTAATGAGAATTTGGGGAGAAATGTGCTAAATTGTCACAAAATAGTTATTTTTAATGTAATTTTAATGGTTATAAATAGACTATAATAATTTCTAATAGACTACAATTAAATAAGAAATTATAGTTTCCATGAAAGCATTTTTTTGCATTGTGACATTATTGTGATTGTTAAATGTCTCTATATAAATTCTAAATTAATTATTTAAATTATTTTAAACAATTTATAAACAATATATAATAAATATGTAAATTAAATATCATTAATAATAATTTTTAATAACAATAATAACAGCAAATCAGCACATTAGAATGATTTCTGAAAGATCATGTGACACTGAAGACTGGAGTAATGATGCTGAAAATTCAGCTGCGCATCACAGAAATAAATTACATTTTGAAAAATATTCAAATAGAAAACAGTTATTTTAAATAGTAAAAATATTTCAAAATTTTGAATCAAATAAATGCAGGCTTAGTGAACAGAAGAGACTTCTTTAAAAAACATTTAAAACCTTTGACTGGTGTCTTTCTGGTTCTTGACATGTTCTCCATAGACAGTGTGAGATTCACCTTTAACTGGCATAGCCAATTTTTTTTCCACCTGTTTCCTCCTGAACAGTCCGGATGAGTCCGGCAGCAGTCTGACATTGCACAGGATGAAGGTTAAATGGCTGAACGGTCAAAAAAATGAGCGTAAGATTGATAGAAATCGCAGTGGATGCCCGTAAACACGCTGTGGATGACGTATGACTGCAGAGATCAGGATGAAACGGGAATCAGGCAGAGAAAAATGAAGGTGCTTTAATACAGCGCTGAGAAAGTTATTCAGCACTTTTTCCAGCTTGTTTACGCTCGCGTTGTAAGATCAGAGAGACGTCTGGAGGCGACCCAGGCTTGCACTCTCTTCCTCTGTGTGTCTTTTGAAGTGGGTTGAGCTCGAATTACCCCTGTAAAATAACTAACAGTTTGACGGGCCCCCGTCCCGTCCGTCAGGCCGGGGGACCAGAAGGTGTCTGCTGAAGAGCATGTAATTAGTCAATGCTTTGCTAGCCTTTAGCGGCACAATGGGCACTTAACTTCTCAAAAGAGCTCATTGTTTTGAGATTGCACACTTGGCCAGATCTCCCCGACACCAGATTGGCTCTCATTGTAATGGGACACCTAGTAGTGGAAATGTACATTAGGAGCGAGTGCTCTTCAGCCCCTGGGTCTTAGAGACCCGTCGTAGATCTGTCTGGTTGCACAGGTGGCGTTAACTGAATCTTGCTGATCTTTGAGAGATCACTTAGGATTTTAACCGAACTTAAACTGAAGGAAGGACCCGAGCCATAATGAAAGAATCTAATGAAACTTCCTCTTTACATTTTTCTGCAATTAATTTAGACACGTTTTGTTCCTAATTCCTAATAAATCTTTAACAGTCTTTCTGAACAAGCCATTCCAAATAATACATTTTTATTAATATTATATTGTTTTATATAATTAAACAAGTTTTTTTTTTCTCATTACAGAATGAGAATTTGGAGAAAATGGTGCTTAATTGTCATAAAAATGGTCATTTTCAATGTAATTTGAATGGTTATGAATAGACTATAATAAAAAAATAAATTATAGTTTGTATAAAAACAAAAGAATATTTCATGTAATTCAGAAACTATATTTAATATAATAAATAATTATGTAAATGGAATATTTATAATATTAATTATCATATTATTTAGTTTTTTATAATCAGTGTTTATTATTCATATAATCAGTATTTATTATTATTAATAATAATAATTATTTTTGTACAAATTATTTTTTACTTAAATTAACAGGATTTTATTTCATTTCTATAGTTGCTGTAAACAAGTCTCATTACAGTAATGAGAATGTTAAGAAATAATGATTTTTTTGTTTGTTTGTTTGCATTGTGACTTTTTTTATGACTTTTCAAAACATTATTAGATTATTATTTTTTCAGTTTCTCAGTTTTTCCTCATTATTTTTAATGCATTTTTTTATTTTATTAGGTAAAATACTAAATAGTATTCATATTTTTCAAAGTAGTACATTATTATTGCATGAATTGCATTTTTTACTCATTACAGTAATGAGAATTTGGGGAGAAATGTGCAATTTGCATAAAAACAATAAAGAATATTTAATATAATTTTGAAACAATATTTGAAAATTTGGGAAAGCCAACTTACTGAAATGCTATATAAACTTCTTATTCTTCTTCTGAGACTAAACTTTCTGACTCCAACTCCTAGAGCTTTAAAGGAGAAGTCCACTTCCAAAACAAAGATTCATAGATAATGTACTCCTTGTCATCCAAGATGTTCGTGTCTTTCTTTCTTCGGTTGTGAAGAAATTGTTTTTTGAGGAAAACATTTCAGCATTTTTCTCCATATAATGGACTGATATGGTGCCCCGATTTTGAACTTCCAAAATGCAGTTTAAATGCGGCTTCAAACGATCCCAGCCGAGGAAGAAGAGTCTTATCTAGCGAAGCAATCAGTTATTTTCATAAAAATAATACAATTTATATACTTTTTAATCTCAAATGCTTGTCTTGTTCTGCCTGATATCTGTGTATTGTGGCTCAAGACAGTTAGGGTATGTCAAAAAACTCCAATCGTATTTTCTCCCTCAACTTCAAAAATCATTTCAAAATCATCCTACATCACTGCAGAAGTACCGACACAGTCTTTGCAAAGTGAACATGCAAAGAAGATCAAACACCCTTAACAAAACAGGTAAAACAGCGATATAGGGCGATTTTGAAGTTGAGAAAGAACATGAGATGGGAGTTTTTCGACATACACTAACTGTCATGAACTGGAACAAAAACAGAGTTCAGGCAGAGCAAGACAAGACTAGTGTTTGACATTTTTTTTAATGACAATAACTGATCGTTTCACTAGATAAGACCCTTCTTCCTCAGCTGGGATTGTTTGCAAGCTGCATTTAAACTGCATTTTGGAAGTTTAAACTTCGCACCATATCACTCAAAAAACATAATTTCTTTACCAATGAAGAAAGAAAGACATGAACATCTTGGATGACAAGGGGTTGAGTACATTATATGTGAATCTTTGTTCTGGAAGTGGACTTCTCCTTTAACTCTACAAACTGCAAACTCAGCCCAGATCTTCAGACTGATCTGACCGGGTGTGCTACATCTTTTCTCACTGATCGGACTAAAAATGATGATTAAAACTGGGAAAAATCCCATAGACTTACACTGACGGAATGTTCAAATGAGCAACACTCTTCAAACTCCAACTGACAAAATTCAAATCTAAACTCCCAGAATCCCTTGACACTCAATCAAACTTCCCTTCTATGTACTGTATTTCTAATAACTCATTCAAACTAACATGCTAATCATGCTAACAACATGCTAGTAAAATGCTAATAATGTTAACAACATGCTAGTCACGTGCTAATCGTGTTACCAACATGCTACTTTTGCTAGCAACATGTTAGTAACATGCTAATCGTGCTTGAATAATGCTAGCAACCTGCTTGCTAATAATGTTAACAACATGCTAGTAACATGCTAGCAAAAAAAAATGCTAATCATGAAAGAAACATGCTAGTAACATGCTAATTATGCTAGCAACATGCTAGTTACATGCTAATCATGCTAGCAACATGCTAGTTACATGCTAATAATGTTAGAATCATGTTAGGAACATGTTTGCTAATAATGTTAACAACATGCTAGTCATGCTAGAATAATGCTAGCAACCCGCTTGCTAATAATGTTAACAACATGCTAGTAACATGCTAATCATGATAGAAACATGCTAGTAACATGCTAATTATGCTAGCAACATGCTAGTTACATGTTAATAATGTTAGAATCATGTTAGGAACATGTTTGCTAATAATGTTAACAACATGCTAGTCATGCTAGAATAATGCTAGCAGCATGCTTGCTAGTAATGTTAACAACATGCTATTAACATGCTAATCATGTTACCAACATGTTACTTATGCTAGCAACATGTTAGTAACATGCTAATCATGCTAGAATCATGTTAGCAACATGCTTGCTAGTAATGTTAACAGCATGCTAGTAACATGCTAGCAAAAACATGCTAATCATGATAGAAATATGCTAATTATGCTAGCAACATGCTAGTTACATGCTAATCATGTTAAGAACATGCTTGATAATAATGTTAACAACATGCTAGTCATGCTAGAATAATGCTAGCAACATGCTTGCTAGTAATGTTAACATTCTAGTAACATGCTAATCATGATAGAAACATGCTATAAACATTATGCTGGAATCATGCTAGGAACATGTTAGTAACATGTTAATCATGCTAGTAACATGCTAACAACATAATATCTATATATCTATCATCTACACTGTAAAAAACAATTTGTTGAGTCAACTTAAAATAATTTGTAACCTGGCTGCTTTAAAGTTCAGTCAACTCAAAAAAAAGTTTATTCAACTTGAAATGTTAAATTATAGTAAGTGACAACTTAGATATTTGAGTTGAATCAACTTCAGATTTTAAGGCAGCTGGGTTACTTACCCATCTGTTAAGTTTAGCAAACACAAATATCTAAGTTGTTACTTAGTACAACTTAACATTTCAAGTTGACTAAACTTATTTTAGTTGACTGAACTTAAAATTTTAAGGCAGCAGGGTAACAAATTATTTTGAGTTGACTCAACAAATTGTGTTTTTTATTTTTTTTACAGTGTATCTGACACTGTATTGCCTTCAAAACATTCAAGCTTTAGGCTTTAAAATTGTTCAGACTGAAACTCATAAAACTTTTAAAACTTATAATCTTTTAAAACTTTGTCAAACTTTCTGGTCAGGCTTTCTCAAGTCAACTTCAAAGTTTGTCTGGACGAACTTTTTTATCTAGTTTCATTTTTGGTGCACAGGGGCCGTAACAGTGCCAAAAATATACGTTTTGGGTTTTTTGATATTAAAAATAAGTAAGCAGATCCAGCTCAGGTGACAAATGTAATTCAAAAGTAACATAATACATTACTTTGCATGAAAAGTAACACAATTAGTTTCTTTTGAATGGAGTAACGCAACATTGTAATGGATTACTTTTAAAAGTAACTTTCCCCAACACTGTCTATATATTTAGAATAGACTTAACTTTTAAGAACGTGTGTTTCATGTAGTGAAATGCGATGGAGATGCTGTTGAAACTCTGATCAGACTCTCACAGTCGGTGAGTTGATTTCCACCTGCTCTCTCTCTGGTCGTCCCGCTGAGGACACAGACCGTTCAGAGCAGTTCAGATGCGTTTAGTTCCCAGAGCAATTGACCAATCATGTCTTCACCTGGGGCTAAAAGGAGTCCCGGGGTAAAGCCGCGTTAATGGGTGGGGAAAGCTTTTACCTCCATGTTGGACTGCTTTACAGAGGTTTGTTGTTTGATCTTAAAATACCTGCGCTGATGAGGTCGCCGTGGCGTAATTTGTGTGCTTAGATTGGCCTGGCGGGAGTAATGGAAGAAGATTGAGGCGCGCTTTCCCAAGTGAGTGCTCTTTCACCCTGCAGACGTCAGGGGTGTGATTTGGAGCTCATTTTGCTGATCAGATTGAAATCGGCTGCTTTGGTGAACAAATGACAGAGTGGATTCAGTTGATCAAGTCTGTTTCTGTACGGGAAGATAAAGTTGGTGTTTGAGAGTTTATTTCGCAGCTAAATCTATGTCAGATATCTGAAAACATATAAGTTATTAAAATTAATAGTTCCAACTGTGAAATCTGATTGGATGAGCCACATTCAAAACACTAATAATACCCTTAAAAGTGGTCAAAACATCCAGATATTAAAGAAAATTTCTTTCCAGACATGTTTTGTTCAACCTCCTTCAATGTTGGGGATTTGAAGCGTGAAGGTCATTGCATAAATGATTCATAATATCAAATATCATTGCACTAGACATTATTTACAGTCAATATTCTTGACAGTATTTTACTGTAAAATGATCACTGTCATTGTTTTCCCATAACAGGCTTATAAAGCTTGACGTGGACAATGCACACTACCATTCAGTTTAATGTTACAAAGTTACAAAAATAAATGCTGTTCTTCCTAAAAAAAAAAAAAAATGTTTGAAATGTTTGTTGAGCAGCAAATCAGTATATTAGAATGATTTCTGAAGGATCATGTGACACTGAAGACTGGAGTAGTGATGCTGAAAATTCAGCTTTGATCCCAGAAATAAATTAAGTTAACTTCTTTTAAATTGTAATAACATTTCACAGTTTTACTGTTTTTAGCATGTTTTTGATCGTATTAATTCAGCATTGGTGATCTTTAAACTTGCAGTTTAAAAAAACAATTAAACATTAAAAATAATATAATAATAAAATGTAAAATATATTTATATATTTATATTCAAACAAAGTTCAGGTCTAAACAGAAAATACAAAGACTAATTTTCAAAAATGATTAAATAATTTTACTAAAAGTATAATTTAAGCAGTTTAAAAATAGAACGACTTTTTGAGAATTTGTCTTTGTACTTTCTGTTTTTATTATAATTTTATTTTTCTATATATTTAATTAACTACTTACTTTGTATTTTTACTGCAATTAAATAATTTTGTTTCATAATATTTTTTACAGAACCATTACTTTCTGTTCAAACATTTTATAATTTTAATTCTATTATAATTTTATTTGTAGTTTAAAAACAAAACAACTTAAACATATTTAAAAAATAAATTAAATTATAAAAGAAATAAAATATTCAAACAGACAAATTATGAACAAATATTATTAAATAAAATTATTATTGCAATTATTGCAGTAAAAGTACAATGTAAGCAGTTTAAATATAAAACAATTAAATATAGAAAAATAAAATATAAAAAAATCAGGTTTGAACAGAAAGTAAGAAGACAAATTCTCAAAAATTAATAAATAAAATAACTTTAGTAAAAGTACAATTTAAGTAGTTTAAAAATAAAACATCTTAAATTATATATAAAAACTAAAATTTTAATAGAATTAAAATTATAAAATGTTTGAACAGAAAGTAGTTCTGTAAAAATATTTAAAAACAAAATAATTTAATTGCAGTAAATGTACAATGTAAAAATATTAAAACAATTAAATATAGAAAGATAAAATTATAATAAAAATATAATGTTTGAACAAAGTACAAAGACAAAATCTCAAAAATTAAAATATTTTTTAGTAAAAGTACAATTTAAGCAGTTTAAAATTAAAACAACTTAAACACACACACACACACACACACATATATATATATATATATATATATATATATATATGTATATAGAAAATGATAATAGAATTAAAATAATAAAATGTTTGAACTGAAAGTAATAGTTCTAAAAAATATTACTAAATAGTACTAAAAGTACAATGTAAGCAGTTAAACAATTAAACGTAGAAAAATAAAATAAAACGTTCAGGTTTGAACAGAAAGTACAATGACAAATTCTCAAAAATTAATAAATAAAATAAAATAACTTTAGTAAAAGTACAATTTAAGCAGTTTAAAAATAAAACATATAAAATGATAATAGAATTAAAATTATAAAATGTTTGAACAAATTGTTCTGTAAAAAATATTCAAAATAAAGTTTAATTGCAGTAACAAGTACAGTGTAAGCAGTTTAAATATTAAAGTATTAAATATAGAAAAATAAAATTATAAAAAGTTCAGGTTTTAACAGAAAGTACAAATTTTCAAAAATTAATACAATTATAAATAAATAAATAAAAATGAGTAAAAGCACCATTTAAACAGTAAAAAAAAACAATATAAAAAATAAAATTGTAATAGAATTAAAATGATAAAACGTTTGAACAAAAACTTAAATTACAAAGACAATTTCTGAACAAATACAATGATTTAATTGCAGTAACAAGCACGGTGTAAACAGTTTAAATATAAAACAACTAAATACAGAAAAATTTAATTATAATAAAAAGTTCAGGTTAGAACAGAAAGTACCATGACGACAAAATTATTCTGGGAAAATATATATATATATTATATAAATTAAAATCGAAAAAGAAAATGAATTAATTTTGATAAAAGCAAAATACAAGCAGTTTAGAATACTGAACATGTAATAAAATTACGCAATTTCACAGGTGCGGAAATGAGTCTGTACAGCCCTTAGACAATTTTCCACACGCACAAACAAAAAACATAAAGACCTAAAAAAAGACATGAAGCATCAATAACTTGACAAGCACACTCTATTGCAAAACAGTACATTGACAAGCACACTACTAACATAAAAACATTCCAGGCAATCATTGAGAACCACACCTGTTGGCCCCAGTTCACAACTACAGACAGAAAGCACTAAACATTTATGTTCGGCTGTTTTTACGTCATTCAACAAGCAAACGTTATTCAGCTCAGACACATCGGAGACAAGACTTCAAAACACACACACACACACGCACATGCGCTCGCTCTTCATGACTGTATGTGCTGCTGATCCTAATAAATCAAGATGCTGATTCCTGTGCTTCACGTCCAGGAGACTCGTCTTTTAACACCTGTATTCTCTTCTATTCTTCAAGTCAAATATGAGGCTTTCTGGAGCCCTGAGGGACATTACAGACGTCTTACATCAACATTTACTGCTGCGCTGTGTTGAAAACAGGACAGACGCAGATTAAACACCTCTATAAAACTAACCAAACTCCTACAGAATCCATTCATGCACCTGTTGACAAAATCAGACGTCTCTCTAGCACATTAAGTGTTAAAAAGACGCTTGTTTTGACCCGTCAACACCTTCCAGAGCGAGTAAACGCTCACTTTAGGAACAAGAGTGCGGCGTGCCAAAAATCTCATTCAGTGGAGAGGCAGTAAATCTGTCTTACCTTCAGCCGCGGGACACAGAGACAGCGAGACGCCTGTCACACACACACACACACACACACACACACACACACACCTTACTGCGCATGAAGAGCATGTCAACAACTGAGAACTGATGTGGAAATATAGCTCAAACTGAAGTTTTGAATGGTTTGAATTACTCAAATGAAATAAAATGAAGAGCAAATTTGCCTTCAGGTTCCAGTTTTTCTCACACTTTGCTCAGATTTGCCTAAAATGTCAAAAGTCAAGACATCTCAACATAGATATTTATCAAATTCTGTGTTAAAATATCTATATATACACATTATACATTTTGATTATATATAATTATATAATTAATATAAAATATAAATTATACTAAATATATAATATATATTATATAATATTTTAGATAATAGAACCATTATGGAATAAATGTGTGATAAATTAATGATAGTATTATATTTTTATATAATTTTTATATGTAATATTATATAATATATATGAATCTATACCATTAAATATATAATTATCTATCTATCTATCTATCTATCTATATATATATATATTATAATATTGGAATTGTGGAATAAATATGGGATAAATATATGATGGTGTTACATTATCATACAATGTTCTATAAAATAATGTTAATATAATATATACAATTATGCCTAAAATGTGAAAAGTCAAACTCCTACAAAAAAAAAAAAAACAGCTCTCTTTTTGTTTACATCTGAGATACAAAGTTAAGTTGAATTCATAACCTATGAAATTCATAATCTATATGAATCTATCTATATCATTAAATATATAACATAATATATATTATAATATACTATATATAATATTGGAATATTGGAATAAATATGTGATAAATATATGATAGTGATACATTATCATACAATATTCTATAATTATAATATTAATATAATTTATACAATTATGTATAGATTTTATTTATACACACACACACACACACACACACACACATATATATATATATATATCACTATAAACATTTTAATAAAAATATATAAAAAATATATGTACATTGGTGTGTGTATATAATACTATAAACATTTTACATTTTAATAAAAATATATATATATATATATATATATAAACATTTTAACAAATATATATAAATATATATCCAATATAATATATATTATACACATTATATAATATAGATAATCTAACCATTATGGAATAAATAATATATAATAAATTATATAATATAACAACTTTTCTAATTATTATACCTTATATATAGACATTATAAACATATTAAAAATATATATATGTTTGTGTGTGTATATAGTAATATATATATATATATATATATATATATATAAACATTGTATTATAGTGTATAAATTCCAATATAATACATGTTATACACACTATATAATATTATAGATAATCGAACCATTATGGAATTGATGCCATATAATACTATATTATTTAATAGTAATAATTTTATATAATTTCATACATTTTTTTATTATATATAATAATAGAATTAATAAACACATTTTATTAAAATATATATAATACACATTATATAATATTATAGATAAAGAAAGCATTATGGAATAAATGTGTGATAAATATATGATAGTATTTCTGTTTATTTATATATACAACATTCTATTTTATATAGAGAGAGAGAGAGAGAGTTCAGATGCAAAACCAGCTAAAATCCATCTCGGTCAAAAATGAGATACTGAGTGAATGCTCTCGACACATATTATACGTCCATCAAATACTTCTACTTCAAACTCACTAAATTCCAGCCTCAGCCCAATCAGAAGAACCAGTACTTACACAGAAACCTATACAAAGTAGCCAGAAAGAAATGCTCATTTTAAAGAAATACGTCAGATGGATTTAGAGGCTTTTGCATCTGAACTCTTCATATATATAGAGAGAGAGAGTGAGATTAAATGTTATAATATATCATTAAATATATAATGTTTTATGATATACAACTATGTAAAAATCTCTATCGCTCTCTCTCTCTCTTTCTTTGTGTGTGCATTCAATCTTAAAAAACACAAGATTAATTGCATTTTTCAGAACGCATCTCATCTCAAAAAAGCGTTATTTCTGTAGTGACTCTTGTTGTTCTTGGGGTTTTCTTGAGTTGCACAGCTTCAGTCAGTCACATTGAGTCTGTAATTGCACTGTAAATGTCAGCAGCAGACTGTTGTTGAACTGAAATGCAAACACACAGATCAACACAAACCATACATCAACATCCAGTGCCTCCACATTTCATTAATGAATATCTGCTGCTGTTTCATGCTTAAAGAGACCGAACAACTCAGAGTTGGGAAGTTCCTGACCTTCAATGTTTCCAGTTCATTTACTGCCCCCTACTGGACATTACTGGAGATCTGCAATATTATATGCATATCAAGTCATATATAAGAATAAGTATATAAGAATATTAGGTCATTTTGTCCTGATTGCATTTAGATTTAAACTTTAAGATCATTTCTGTACCACATATCAGAATTAGTTTTACATTAAAGTCATTACACACAAAGTACGTAAAGTGCTTTAGCTTCCATCAAGATTGACATTAAGAACATTAACCGTGAAGAAAACAAGTGCTTCCTTTACAAATGCAAACAATTACAAATATACTCCTAATGCAAGTGAGAGTGTGCAAATAAAGTATAAAGCAAATAAACAAACTAACAAACAATAATAATAATAATAATAATAATAGAATTTAAGGTTGTATGCACGGTGTGTTATTTCATAATATTTTTAAAGAACTAATATAATTAAGCTAATACCAAAAAAGCTATTAACAGCATGTTAGGTCAAAAAAATGTAAACACTAGACCTTGCTAGGGCAGCTTCCCACGGCCAGCAGAGGGCATCAGAGACAAACTCTGACACTCAAGACATCAGCTGCTGAGGAAGAAGAAACAAGAATTTGAATGCAGGTTGTCAGTGAGTGTGAATCACACAAACACACACACACACACACATGAACAGAAGTGAATGTGTTTTCGGTGCTGAGCCTGTTCTGAACATTACATCAGTTACTGAGATACTGATATACTAATGCAATTTAACAAATACAGCTATTAATGCCAGATTAAATTAACTGAAATAAAACAATAAGATGTCTTATAGCTGTTTTATAGTTCAGAATATGAGTAATTAAACATTAAAGAAGTCCACTTCCAGAACAACAATTCACAAATAATATACTCACCCCCTTGTCATCCAAGATGTACATGTCTTTCTGTCTTCAGTCGTGAAGAAATTATGGTTTTTGAGGAAAACATTTCAGGATTTTTCTCCATATAATGGACTTGATTGGTGCCTTGATTTTGAACTTCCAAAATGTAGTTTAAATGCAGCTTCAAAGGCTCTAAACGATCCCAGACGAGGAAGAAGAGTCTTGTCTAGCGAAACAATCTGTCATTTTTTCGGAAAATAAAAATTTGTTCACTTTTTAAGCACAAAAACTTGTGTAGCACAGGCTCTGGGATGCGTTCACGTACTTTTGAATCACGTCGAAAGGTCACGCTGAACTACAGACCCAGTGTTTACAAAGCGAACGCGCAAAGACTAAGAAAGTGCAAGTAAGTCAAACGCTGTTTACAAACAAAAAGGTACAACGATGTCGGACGATTCTGAAGTTGTAGGAGAAAATAAGATGGAGTTTTTCACCATACTCTACCTTTTTGAGCCGGAGCACACAGATGATGAACTTAGACATGATTCATAGTAGTGATGGGAAGTTCGGATCATTTTACTGACTCAGACCTTTGAGTCTCGTTCAGCAAAATGAACAAATCTTTTTTTGAGTTGTTCATTTGTTTATTTTAGCAAAATATAATTAAAATGTTACGTGTTACTTCCCTAACACATCTACTGCTTACACAAACGTTGATCACACTTAAAACAAAACAAAACTATAATGCTATAAGAAACAGAAAAATGTATTCATTGTTTACCTGGGTCTTTAGTCTATGATTAGCTCACCTCACCTCTTATCTGACAAGTTTTCGGGTTTGAGTCGTTCGTTCATCACGTGACAGCCCCATAAGATGAATGAATGACTTGAAACAGGTGAACTAATTCCAGTACAGAACCAAATAGGATGTTGTGCATACACAACTGAACGAATCACTCCCCGAGACGACTCGTTCTTCGCGAGTCACATCAAAGATTCGTTCAAAATGAAAGAATAGTTCAAGAACGACCCATCACTAATTCGTAGCATCGTGGACACGCATCCCAGAGCCTGTGCTATAAGCTTTTGTGCTTAAAAAGTATAAAAAAAATTATTTTTCAAAGGAAATGACCGATCGTTTCGCTAGATAAGACCCTTCTTCCTCATCTGGGATCATTTAGAGCCTTTGAAGCTGCATTTAAACTACATTTTGGAAGTTCAAAATCGGGGCACCAATGAAGTCCATTACGTGGAGAAAAATCCTGAAATGCTTTCCTCAAAAAACATAATTTCTTTATGACTGAAGACAGAAAGACATGAACATCTTGGATGACAAGGGGGTGAGTACATTATTTGTAAATTGTTGTTCTGGAAGTGGACTTTTCCCTTAAAGGGGTCATCGGACACTAAGTTCACTTTTACATGTTGTTTGAACATTAATGCGTGTTGGCAGTGTATGTACAAATTTACCCTATAATGATAAAAATCCATGCAGTGGTTTTTAATTAATCTGTAAAAATAATATTCCCTTTTTCAAATCGAGCCATTCTCAGATGCCTGTCGTTGTGGCATCACACCCACAGAGGCCGCTCCCACCATAGTTGATTGACATGAGCTCTCACCTCAGATCAGCTGTAACAGTCCAGTAACTTTCCTTGTTTCGATGCCGGAGCAGGAATGTAAGTTAGACAAGAATATCTCTGATTGAGTGATTGAGGTGTTGTGTTGCTGGATGTAATAATGAACATAGTGGTCGTCATTTACTCCCGACATCTGAGCAGCTGAAGATGCAGTAGATTACATTTGTTTGTGAAGGGAATGCACCTCCCGATCTACATATATCCGTCTATGTTCACGCAAATCATTCGTGATCCAGCTTCACTTACAGCAGAAGTGAGTATAATGTTTTTTTATGAATCTTTGTGATCGCCTTTCCTTATAATGTGGTAGTTAGGAAGTTTAGCGGCTAAAGTAAACAAGATCGTCACTCCACAGAGAGAAGAGAGGGGCGGGGCGAGCAGAGCTCATTTGCATTTAAAGGAACAGCTCCTTAGAATGAGATGATTTTTGCAGAGCTGATTTTGACAAGGTAAAAAGGGTGTTGTTTTACAAAACCATTGAGAATTTTTAACCAAAGTATATTAGAGACTTTTCATTAAGACCATAAAGAATCATATCAACTTGTGGAAAATGGGCATCCGATGACCCCTTTAACAGAATAAAAAGATCTATTGATCTAAAACATTTGTGAACTGTTAGATAATGCTTTTAATCTTTTCAGAATTAAAACGAACATTTCATTAAAATTTTACACAATTAAGTCTAAATCTGCATTTTTTTTTTTAAATATATATTTTTAAATTAAAATATATGTGACCCTGGACCACAAAACCAAAAGTCTTAAGTAACATGGGTATATTTGTAGCAATAGCCAAAACATTGTATGGGTCAAAATTGATTTTTCTTTTTTGCCAAAAATCATTAAGATATTAAGTAAAGATCATGTTCCATATATTATATGATATAAAGATATTTTATAAATTCCCTACCGTAAATATATCAAAACTTAAGTTTTGATTAGTATTATGCATTGCAAAGAACTTCATTTGGACAACTTTAAAGGTGATTTTCTCAATATTTAGATTTTTTTTTTCAATTCAAATTCAATTCAGTTGAATCCTATCTTAACAAACCACACATCAATAGAAAGCTTATTTATTTATATTCATCAGCTTTCAGGTGATGATTTGATGTATTAATAAAAAGTTTACCCTTATGACTGGTTTTGTGGTCCAGGGTCACAAATGTAACCAAATTAGAGAATGTGATAATCATGTTTTGTTTAAAAAATGTTGCAGAAAAAATTATAATATTACAAATACTATAAGTAAAAGACCTTCTCAAATTCTTTTACATTTTTTAAAAAATAAATAAATAAATAAATAAATAAAAGTAATAATAATAATTAAATAAAAATAAAAAACAAGTAACTTCAAAAATATACATATATGCCTATGGTTTTTATTTATTTATTGTAAAATTATAACTTTAAATCTAAAATATCGATCATATATAATATATTTATAAATATAGTTAAAGACAGATTAAAAGAAGACATTCTCTAATTGACTTAATAATAAATGAGAAATATAATTTTACGATAATTATGTTTTGTTCATGTCAGATCAGTGCCGCTGTCATTAAAACAACAAAATATCAGCAAAAAAAATGTAAATTTCACAAAAATATTTTTTGAAAATACAAATAACAATATAAATAATTTCAAATATATTGAATTATGTTCAAGCTGTATGCAAGATATGTAGAAACAAAGTAGAAATAAAATGATAATTGGTGGCCAAAAAGACTCTGCATTTCATCAGATTGTAAGAAGTGGTTCAGGTATTAATGCCAGGCCAAAAAAACAATAAAATAAAACAATAAGCAACAATAAGATATCTTTAAGTTGCATTATCATGGTTAAAGCATGCTGTTATGCAAAGTGCAGAAATATGATTAAAGACACCAGTGTTCAATAAGCAATTAACAAAATAAACGTAATCTAATGATCTGAAGTATTTCTGAACTATGTTAGGTAACTTTTTTGTCTTTTCAGAACTGGAACCTTTTTCAGAACTTTTTTTTTTGTTTTTTGTTTTTTTTTTTGTGGTTTGAAATCTGGAAATAAATGTAACCAAATTAGTAACAAGAGAATATGATAATCATGTTTTGTTCAGAAATTTTGTCAAAAAAATTATAATACTACAAATAAGATAAGTAAAAAGACATTCACAAATTCTGACATTTCTCACTTAAAAAAAAAAAAAATATATATATATATATATATATATATATATATATATATATAAATAACTTAAAAAATACACATATAGGCCTATGGTTTTTATTTATTTTAAAAATAAAATATAAAATATTGTTCATATATAATATATTTATAAATATATTTAAAGACAGATTTAAAAATTACATAAATCTAAATTAGAAATATAATTTTACAAAGATAAATAACAACAATAATATCAGGAAAAAATATTTTCACTTTCACAAAAATTTATATTGCACTTTTAACAATACAGATTGTGTGTATTGTGTGCACCAGTGTTCAATAATTAAATAATAACAAAATAAACACAATCTAATAATCTAAATCATATCTAATCATTTAAAACATATTTAATATTATATTTCATAATAAAATTATAAATGCATTTAAAAATTATATTTTTTGAAGAAATATAGTTCTACAAAGATAATAGTTTTGTTCATATCAGCTCAGTGTTGCTGTCTTTAAAGTAACAATAATATCAGCAAAAATATTTTAAATTTCACAAAAAAAAAAAAAAATATATATATATATATATAACATATTTAATATTATATTTCATAATTATAAATGCATTTAAAAATTATAATATTTTTTGAAGAAATATAGTTCTACAAAGATAATAGTTTTGTTCATATCAGCTCAGTGCTGCTGTCTTTAAAGTAACAATAATATCAGCAAAAATATTTAAAATTTCACAAATATATATATATATAAAAACATATTTAATATTATATTTCATAATTATAAATGCATTTAAAAATTATAATTTTTTGAAGAAATATAGTTCTACAAAGATAATAGTTTTGTTCATATCAGCTCAGTGTTGCTGTCTTTAAAGTAACAATAATATCAGCAAAAATATTTTAAATTTCACAAATATATATATATATATATATATATATATATATATAACATATTTAATATTATATTTTATAATAAAATTATAAATGCATTTAAAAATTACAATTTTTTTGAAGAAATATAGTTCTACAAAGATAATAGTTTTGTTCATATCAGCTCAGTGTTGCTGTCTTTAAAGTAACAATAACATCAGCAAAAATATTTTAAATTTCATAATAAAATTATAAAAAAAAAAAAAAAATATAGTTCTATATATATATATATATATATATATATATATATAAAACATATTTAATATTATATTTCATAATAAAATTATAAATGCATTTAAAAATTACAATTTTTTTTAAGAAATATAGTTCTACAAAGATAAGTTTTGTTCATATCAGCTCAGTGTTACATTTCACAAAAAAATTATATATATATATATATATTTATGTAATATGCAACATGCAATAATACACAATGCCTGTTTATTAGAAAGCTATATTAGGAAACAATGACCAATGTCTTTAAATCAGCTGCTGTTTTGTTTTTTTTAGTAAATGAAGTATGAAGTGAAGTTCACAGGTGTGTTTTAAAAACGTAAATCGTTCATTTAGCCAGCAAACTTGTTTTTGCTAAACATTTTGCTTAAAAACTGTGCCTGCGCTCTATTAATTTAAATTAAACGCCACATAGTTTGATATTGTTGTGTCACAATACAGTGACATTCACACAGTTTAAAGTGTGACGAAAGTGTCCAAATACTTTTCGCGGTCTTTGAAGAGTCGCCATTGCAAACAAACGCGAAGCCTCAGCAGTTATCGTACCGTTATCTCTCGGAATTGTTTATTTCTTTCATGTACCAGTCGTGATGGAGTTCAGGGCGTGTATTTGCGAGTGGGCTGTGCGTGTGTTTCGCCGAACTGGGCCGGTGGTTCGTGTTTCTCCACCCGTTTCCATTCGCCCAACCCCCACATACCACAAGAGCCCGCCCTTCTTCATTCCGAACAACCGAACCTGATAACACCCCCTTACGCAACGTCACTCCCGCCAGCATGGGACTTGTAGTCCGTTGCAGTCCGCGGCGTTCGGAAGCGAACGCGCGCCGCGCGCTTTGAAACTACAAGCCCCAAACGTCACCACGCCCACCGTCGGTTCCCGTCCAATCTGAATATGTGGGAGGGGAGCATCCGCCCACAAAAGCCACAGCAATTTTAGTGTGCCTCAAATGCAATTGTGCATCAAAAAGTGAACAATTGGAAATTCGGGAAATGTCGTGAGTGAATTCCGCCGAGTAATCTCACACAAAAACATCCGGGATAGGTCCAAACGAAGCGGAGTAGCCCGGGCGTGATGGTTTGGCATTCATAGATATTTAAATGGAAGTGGGTGGGCCTTCGCGCAGACGGCGATCTCTGACAGACCTGCACATATATCCGCGGAGGAATATTATTTAATTCCGGATCTATAAGGCCAGTACGGGACCGCCGCCGTTCGACCCGAGCCGCTCGGACTCGCTTGGCATTTTGTGCTCCGTTATTGAAGGGTGTTTTTGCATTGGCACCGCCCTTCCTGGCGGGGTGGGTCCGTGCGTCAGAGCTGCGCCACAGTCTGCGGCCGCTGGAGAAAATAGGCCGTCCTTCTGCTGGGCTGTTGCCTGCCTTCTGCCTGCCTTCCACGGCGTCCGGCCTTTTTTCTCTTAAACAACTCCTCTCCGGGTTTTATTAATGCGGAATGAGTGGTACGTACCCTCCCCTCCTTATGCGTCTCCACCCCTTAATTTTCCATGCGTGCGTCTGTGCCATCTATCCATCGCTGTCCCCCCACTTTCATATGGGATCTGCTGTTTATTTGTGCCCATTGATCAGTTTTGGGTCTTGTGCAATGCCTGTAAGGGACAGGACAGCTTGCTTTGGCAGATATCGATGTGTCTATAGGTCTAGGAGGCATTGCATTAGAAAAAAATGATCTTTTTGTCATTGCATCTGTTTCCAGCAGCAAATTCACCTTGGCTTTGGGTTTGACATTTGACTTTTTACAGATCAAAAGAAGGAAGCCATGGCCACAGATGGGGGGAAAGCCAGCGGAGGCGAAGTTGGTACAAAAGGGAAAAGTTCTGGATCGCAGGTATCACGAATGTCAAGTTTGACTCAAATGGTGACTCTTAAGTGCCCACTTGTTTCTGCACCAAAAGCACTTCCTGATTATGGCAGGGCGCTTCGGTGCACCGTTGCACGCATTCGCGCTGTTCCTGTCTTAACCTGTTATGCTTTGCAGTACTTTGATAAAACATTTGTGAACTGGGTTAGGTAACGCTTTTAATCTTGGGCATTTCAGAATCAGAACAAATGTTGCATTATAATGATTTTGCACAAACATGCAGTGCTGTCCAACAGTCTAAAACAGCATTTTTGTGTTGGAAACCTGGAAATAAACTGAAAATGTAAAACAAAGAAACATCATGGCATCAAACTAAGAATAAACATTGAAAAATCGGATTTATTTCTTGATCACCAATTAAAACTTACCAAATTTGTGACAACAATACGTGAAAATCATGTTTTGTTCTTGTCAGCTCCATTTAAGGAAATAAATTTAAATTATTTCTAAATTATTCAAATTATTGTACTCCTTTACGCTGAAATGTATTTTATTTGTAAATATAAATAATATAATAAACATACCATAAATAAATGTAATTTTTGTGACAACAAAGAAAACCTGATAATTATGTTTTATGTCAGCACCAGTGTTGCTGTCATTAAAGCAAAAAATAATAAAAAATAAATAAAAATATAAATAAAATAAGAAAAAGTCTTCCTCAAATTCTTGCACATATTTTACCTAAATGCTTTTAATTAGTAAAAATATATATAAGTATATATTTACAATATATATTTACAAAAATAAATAAGTAAATAATATGAAAAAGACATTCTTGAATTCTTGTACCCCTTTGCGCTGAAATATATTTTATTTGTAAATATAAATAATATAATAAACATAAAATAAATAAATATAATTTTTGTGACATCAAAGAGACTTCCTGATTATGGCAGGGCGATAATCATGTTTTGTTCTTGTCAGCTCCATTTAAGGAAATAATAATAATAATAATAATAATAATAATAAAATAAGGAAAATATTTTTTAATGATTTTTTGTTTAAATTCTTGTAAACAGTTCACTGAAATGTATTTTATTTGTATATATAAATAATATAATGACATAAATAATAAACATAATTTTTGTGACAACAAAGAAAACCTGATAATTAGTTGCTGCTGTCATTAAAGCAAAAAATAATATAAATAAATAAATAAGAAGTAAAATAAGAGAAACACATTCTTAAATTTTTGCACATCCTTTACTTAAATGTCTTTAAGTACTAAAAATGAATAATATTAAATAAATAATAATATTAAATATATTAAGTAAATAAGAAAAAGACATTTTCAAATTATTGTACCCCTTTATACTGATATGTATTTTATTTGTGAATATAAATAATATAATAAACATACCATAAATAAATATATTTTTTGTGACAACAAAGAAAATCTGATGATTAGTTGCTGCTGTTATTAAAGCAAAAAATAATATAAATAACTAAATAATAAGTAAAATAAGAAAAACACATTCTCAAATTCTTGCACATCTTTTACTTAAATGTCTTTAATTAGTAAAAATTAATAATATAAAATAAATAAGAAAGACATTCTCAAATTATTGTACTCCTTTACACTGAAATGTATTTTATTTGTAAATATAAATAATATAATAAACATACCATAAATAAATAATTTTTGTGACAACAAAGAAAACCTGATAATTATGTTTTATGTCAGCACCAGTGTTGCTGTCATTAAAGCAAAAAATAATAAAAAATAAATAAAAATATAAATAAAATAAGAAAAAGTCTTACTCAAATTCTTGCACATATTTTACCTAAAAAATAAATAAGTAAATAATACAAAAAAGACATTCTCGAATTCTTGTACCCCTTTGCGCTGAAATATATTTTATTTGTATATATAAATAATATAATAAACATAACATAAATAAATATAATTTTTGTGACATCGAAGAGATCCTAATAATTGTTTTATGTCAGCCTCAGTGATGTTTTCATTAGTCAAAAATATTTTAAAAATAAATAAATAATAAAAATATAAATAAAATAAGAAAAAGTCTTATTTTCTCTCAAATTCTTGCACGTATTTTACTTAAATGTCTTTAATTAGTAGAAATCATAATATAAAATGAAATAAATAAATAATAATTATAAATAAGAAAAATACATTCTCAAATTCTTGTACCCCTTTGCACTGAAATGTGTTTTATTTGTAAAAATAAATAATATAATAAACATAACATAAATAAATGTAGTTTTTGTGACAACAAAGAGAACCTGATAATTATGTTTTATGTCAGCACCAGTGCTGCTGTCATTAAAGCAAAAAATAATTTAAAAAATATAAAAATATATATAAGTAAAATAAGAAAGTCTTTCTCAAAATCTTGCACGTATTTTGCTTAAATGTCTTTAATTAGTAAAAAAATTAATAATATAAATAAACAAATAAGAAGAAAATAAAAAAAGACATTCTCAAATTTTATTTGTAAATCTAAATAAAATGATACACATAACATAAATAAATGTATTTTGTGTGACAACAAAAAGAAACTGCTATTTGTTTTGTGTCAGCACCAGTGCTGCTGTCATTAAAGCAAAGAAAAGTTAATGATAATAAAAATATAAATAAAATAAGAAAAAGACATTCTCAAATTTTATTTGTAAATATAAATAAAATAATATGCATAACATAAATAAATAAATATTATTTTTGTGACAACAAAGAGAACCTGATAATTGTTTTACGTCAGCACCAGTGCTGTTGTCATCAAAGCCAAAAAATTATAATAAAATAATAATAATAATAATAATAATTTTAAAAAATAAGAAAAAGACTTTCTCAAATTCTTGCACATATTTTACTTAGAAGTCTTTAATTAGTAAAAATCAATAATTGTATATATTAATATTTTGTATGCTTATATATAATTATTATTTGTGACAGCAAAGAAAGTGATAATTGTTTTGATCATGTCAGCTCCAGTCATTAAAGCAAAATAAATAAATAAATAAAACACATAATAATATAAACAATATAGGCAGACAATATTTTAAAATTCTACTATATTTTCACTGATAAATATTTAAAATTCAAATAAAATACAGTACACACAAATAATTTTTGTGACAACAAAGAGATATTAAATGCATGTAAATTTTAATGTAAATATATTTCATTTGTATAAATAGATGGGGTTTATGCAAAAACAGAAAACTTTAAAAGTTCATAACAATTTTCAAAAATCATATTTTTTCATTGTGCATTCCAGTTAATCTCAGTGCAACTGCAAATTGGGTTTGATTAATTTAAAATAACCAAAAAATAAAACGTAACATAATAAAAACATGATTCTTGACAATTTTAGAGCGATCTGTTTTTGCAAATAAACTCTATATATATATACACACAACTTTCTTCAAAGAGAATGTCAGCAAAAATAAATAAATAATAATTTTTCAGTATTTTAAATATTTTGTACATTTTTGTTCACATAATGGAAAAATGGAATATAACTAATGTAGATTATATCATGTAAATATTATTAGAAATATTATTTTTCGAAGTATTTTCACTAGTGATTTTAGACTTTTGCAACCCACTGTACTTGAAATGTTTGTATGCGTGTATAATATTTCTGAGTCATTTTTAACAGTAAAGCCTTCGAATGAGTTTTTGTCATGAGGAGTTTGTCTCTGGAGGCCTTGATCGTGAAATGGAGAGACTGTGGTTCACACGCCCACTTACTCTTCCTGTGAGCCCGCCCACATCTGCTGACACTGACATCTCTCTCTCTCTCTCTCTGTGTGTGTGTGTAGGATGCACAGCCGTCTCCTCTCGCTTTGCTCGCGGCGACGTGCAGCAAAATCGGCGGTGTTGGCGGCGAGGGTCAGGCGGCCACGCAACAGCAGATCATAATCGACCCCAACCAGGGTCTGCTTCAGCTCCAGAACCCCACGCAGCAGCTCGAGCTGGTTCCTGCGCAGCTGACAGGAAACGGCTGGCAGATCATAGCCACTTCCCCTGCCGCCGCAAGCAAGGACGGCGCTCAGCAGCAGGCGGCCAATGAGGGCGCGGCGGGGCGAAAGGTCAAGGCGGTGGCTTCGAATAATGCACCTGGACAGCAGCAGCAACAGTTTCAAATCATCCAGGTGCAGAATCTGCCGAACTCGTCGGGCGGGATTCAGTATCAAGTGATCCCCCACCTTCAGACCGCTGACGGACAGCAGATCCAAATCAGCCCGAGTAACCCCACGGCCTTAAGCGTCCAGCCCGAACAGATCCAGCTCATTCCCACCGGAAACAACCAAGCCATTTTGGCCACGCCCCAAAGGGCGGGATCAGCCAGCATCGTCGCGCAAAACCAGACGATTCCGCTTCAGATCAGGCCGTCGTTTCCTTTGCAGCTGCAAACGATTCAGGGTACGCAAGCGCCGATGGTGACCACGCTACCCATTAACCTCGGCGGCGTGACTTTGGCGCTGCCGGTTATCAATAATGTCGCCGCGGCGGGAGGCGGAGCTTGGGTGCAACTCGTCCAATCGGCCGACGGAAGCATTTCAAACGGAAACCAAGTAAGCACAGCGGAAACCACGTGCACGACGACCAGCGACGCGATCGTCGCGACGTCTACGGATGCTACGACGTTACCGACCGAAAGCCAGAAGGACAGTCAGGCGGGCGAGTCGGACGCACAGAACCTCGCTCAATCCAACGGCCTACAATCCGCGTCCGAGCAGGCCGGCCAAATCCAGCAATTCCAAATCGTGGGGCATCCGGTTCTCCAGCAGATCCAGATCCAGTCGCCCCAACAACAGGTCAGTGTTATTTATTCAGCAACGACATTTTTTCACAGATGAAAACAAGACGATAACTAAACAAAAACTTGTTTTGAATTATTAAAAACTATGACGAAAATCTATTGACGTTTTCGTCAACAAATAAAAATGAGATGAAAATGTTAGGGAGGGACAACAGTTAATGAAAATAAGAAAAAGTTATGTGTATATATATATATATATATATATATATATATAAAATATAATATTATTATTATTTTATTATTTATTTTTTTTTTTTTTTTTTTTTTTCAAAAATAAAAATGAGACGTAAATGTTAGGGAGAGACAAGGTTTAATAAAAATAATTAAAAAAAATATCTATATGTGTGTGTATGTGTATATATATAAATCTATATATATATAGATATATATATGTATGTGTGTATATATATATATATGTATATATAATATGCATTTTTGTTAAAATAAATAATAAAATAATTGACTGTTTTCACATTGTAGTACTGAGTATGCAGGAGGGTTATTATAGTTAACTAAAATTAACTTTAACTAAAAAAAAAAAAAAAAAAAAAAAAAAAAATCAAATAAATACATATACACACCCACATATGTATATATGTGTGTGTGTGTGTGTTTGTATGTATATATATATATATATATAGAGAGAGAGAGAGAGAGAAATAGATAGATATATGTATAGATTTTTTATATATATATATATATATATATATATAAATTATTATTTATTTAAAAAAAATATTTTAGTTAAAGTTTAAAAAAAACAAAATAAACATTTCTCAGTTTTTTGGAATAAAATTACCTTTAACTGAAAAAATAAAATAAAAAAATAAAATAAAATATATATATATATATCCATTAAATTTCTTTTTTTTTCTTTTTCATTTTTGTTTAATTTTATGTATTAAAAAAATCGAAACTGAAATAAATCTGTATAGGCATATTTAAAATAAAAAATATACAAATAAAACGCATCAACAAAATTACAAAAACGAACTACACAAACTACACAAATGAAAACAGCACAAGTATAAAAGTATAAAAACTAAATCTAAATATTAATAAAAACTGGTATGCAGTGTATTTATTTATTTTGAAATATTTAGTTATTGAAATATTAGCGTTTACTATTATTTTAATATTATTGTTATTTAAATTTTAACTGAAATAAAATAAAAAAATTAAACTTTATTTGAGCAACATTTCCTACTTTTAAGTAGTTTAACTAAAATAACTAAAACTGAAATTAAAATGAATACAAAATATATAAACATAACCAAAATAGAAATAAAAAAGAAATACAAATTATATAGACAAATTTTTAACAAACTAAAGCACAAACAAAATGGCGAAGACTAGCTACAATTAAAATTAAAACAAAATATGAAAAATAAAAATATATGCAAAATATTAATCAAAACTAATAATGTCTCAATACGAAAACAACACAGTTATTTATTTATATATATGTGATACTAAAATAAAACTGGTATGTTATGTATGTATTTATTTATGTTGATATAGTTTTTGAAATTATAAACTTTAACTGAAATAAAATAAAATATAAAAAAACCATTAAACTTTATTTGAGCAACATTTCGTAAAAAAAGTTTTAACTTTTATTTAGTTTAACTAAAATAAGTAAAACTGAAATTAAAATGAATAAAAATTATATAGGCATAACCAAAATGGAAATAAATGAAAAATAATTAAAAAAAACATTTTTTATAAAAAAAAAATAAATTAACAAACTAATAAAAATGACAAAAACACAAATAAAATTGCTAAAACTAGCTACAATTAGAATGAAAACAAAATATAACAATTAATATAATATAAAAATGCTAATTATTAATAAAAACTATGATAATATCCCAATACTAAAACAACACTGTTATTTATTTATATACACATTTATTATTTTACGCATTATTTAACAAATAAAAACAAGATGAAAACTTGCTGCACGTCTCATAAAATGTTAAAAATGTCAATATCTGGGAGAAAGAGAAGAGCAGACACATGCATAAGTTTGATGACGCACAAGTAAATATGACTAAAACTAAATGCCATTTTAGTCAAAAGACTGTGACTAAGACTAAATCTAAATTTGCTGTCAAAATGAACAGGTAGTCCAGGGCTCCATACAGATCCAGCCCGGCCAGACGTTACAACCGGTGCAGCAGAACCTCCAGCTGCAGGCCTTCCAGAATCCCACGCAGGTTCTGATCCGGACGCCCACGCTCACCCCGTCGGGACAGATCAGCTGGCAGACCGTCCAGGTGCAGAATGCCGGCATGCCCCAGCAGCTGACGCTCGCGCCCGTGGCGTCGAACGCGAGCGGGGGGACGTTCACGCAGATCGCCCCGCTGACGCTCGGAGGGTCGCCCATTACGCTCAGCGCCGCCCAGTTGCCCACTGGGACTGGGGTGCAGACGGTGAACATTGCAGGTTTGGGGGCGGCTGGAGTGCAGGTGCAGGGCGTCCCGCTCACCATCACCGGCGTACAAGGTATGAGCCTCTCACCTGACATCTGTTGAATCTTCATAAATAATTGAGCAATTTCAATTTATTCAAACAAAAAACATGTTTATGTTCACCTCAAACTCATTTTGTGCACGCAAATGAAGCCTGTGTTTACACCTGTTAACATTTTTGCATTATGACATTATTTTCATGACAATAAAGCACATTTTTTACTTAAGTTTGGACATTATGCGTTAGTTTCAATGGTAATTCTCAATAGATATTTTCATTCATGAAATACATTCATTAAAACTATCTGCAATACAGTGATACTTTTATTTACATCTGCGTAAATACAGAATAATAATAGTAAAAAAAATGATTTTTTTATTTAATAATTAATAAAAACTATATAAAAAAAACTTGCAATAAAATTAACTTGAACTGAAATAAAATAAATATTTAAAAAATATTGCCAAGGCAGCATTTCTCTGTTTTTTTAGTTTAACTCTATGTACTAAAATAACTAAAACTGAAACTAAAATGAAATTAATTAATCTATATAAGCATATTAAAAATAAAAATAATGCAAATAATAAAAACACATCAATAAAATTACAAAAATGAACTAAAAGTAACTAAAAGAATTAATTAAATGATTAATAAAAAAAAATAATATAAAAATATTTTTTTAAATAATTATAAAATAATTTACTTTTTTTCACATTATAGTAGTGAGTATGTAGGAGGGTTATTATAGTTAACTAAAACTAAAAACGTTTAAAAAAAAATCTTTATTACTTGAAATAAAAGCTAAAACCGAAACCAAAATAAAATTAATAAATCTATATAGTCATATTAAAAATAAAAATAATACAAATAATAAAAATACATCAACAAAATTACAAAAACTAACCAAACTTAACTAAAATAATTAATTAAATGGTTAATAAAAAAAATAATAAAAATGTAATTTTTTTTTTTTTTCACATTGTAGTCGTGAGTATGTAGGAGGGTTATAGTTAACTAGAGTTATTATACAAAAATGAACTGAAATGAACTAAAATAATTAATTAAATTATTAATAAAAAATAAGAAGAACTTTTTTTTTTAATAAATAATTATAAAATAATTTTCTTTTTTTTCCCACATGATAGTAGTGAGTATGTAGGAGGGTTATTATAGTTAACTAAAACTAAAATCATTTAATAAAACCCTTTATTACTTGGATTAAAAGCTAAAACCAAAACTAAAATAAAATTAATAAATCTATATAGGCATATTTAAAATAAAAATAATGTAGATAATAATAAAAACACAACAAAATTACAAAAACTAAAATTTAAATGAACTATAATTTATAACTAATTCTAAATATTAATAAAAACTATAAAATAAAAAATAACTATAAAATAAAACTGGTATGCAGTGTATGTTTGTATGTATTTATTTATTTATTTATTTATTTAGAATTATTTATTCATTGAAATATTAGCATTTATTATTATTATTATAATATTATTGTTATTTAAACTTTAACTGAAATAAAATAAAATATAAAAACTATAAACTTTAAGCAACATTTCTTACTTTTATTTAGCTTAACTAAAATAACTAAAACTGAAATTAAAATGAATAAACCTTATATAGTCATAACTAAAATGGAAATAAAAAAATAAAAATTATATAGACAAACTAACTAAAATTTAAATGAACTATATAAATTAAAACTAATTCTAAATATTAATAAACACTATAAAATAAAAAATAACTATAAAAAATACTGGTATGCAGTGTATGTTTGTATGTATTTATTTATTTATTTAGAATTATTTATTCATTAAAATATTAGCATTTATTATTATTATTATAATATTATTGTTATTTAAACTTTAACTGAAATAAAATAAAATATAAAAACTATAAACTTTAAGCAACATTTCTTACTTTTATTTAGCTTAACTAAAATAACTAAAACTGAAATTAAAATGAATAAACCTTATATAGCCATAACTAAAATGGAAATAAAAAAATAAAAATTATATAGACAAATTCTGTAACAAACTAAAACACAAACAAAATTGCTAAAACTATCAAAAATTAAAATGAAAACAAAATCTAAAAATAAAAAACATGAATCAAAACTGTAATAATATCTCAATACTAAAACAACACTGTTATTTATTTATTAATTACAATAATCCAAATTTGGGCAATGAAAATGTCAATAATGTCATAATTTTTCCCTGATTTTGAGGAGAAGTTTGACCTGGCAAGAGTTATTAATAGATGTTGCAGTAATTATCACAATATTTTTGCACCAAATGTGGACGCTGTGTTTCTTGATTAAAACTATTTGATGTTTAATTTGAAAATGACTGTTTTCTCGGACGCTAGTGAACTAGTGTGGAACAGTAGCATGAAATGTTGTTGTGTTTTTCCAAAAACTCTTCATTACTCATGAAATAAAATGGCAAATTAAGGCATTTATATTTTATGAGTCAGAGTCAGAATGTTGTTTCCAAATGCTTGGTAAGGTGTCAGATTTCAGACTCTTTGTTAATGGCCTTTGCATGTCTGGATCCACCGTTGACTAGCTTTTCTAATGGAAAATAAGAGCTGTTTTAACAGATTTCATCTGGAAACACAGGAACTCACGAACATTTGTTTGGTTCAAAACATTTATGACACTTGTTATTTGAAGTCTAAATGTTAACTGGTGTTTTGAACAGTTGTCTCAATCAGCCGTTCACAGAGTGATTTAATCAGCTGTGTTGTTTGTGAATTCTCACAGGTCAGCAGCAGGGTCAAGAGGGGGTCAAAGTTCAGTCGGCCCCGGTGACGGTGACCGTTGGCAACATCAGCAGCACGACCCTGAACGCAGTGAGTCCAGACCAGATGGGGCAGGTCCAGAGCCCGTCGGACCAGGAGGGTCAGCCCAGCAAGAGGCTGCGCAGGGTGGCCTGTTCCTGCCCCAACTGCAGGGACGGAGAGGGGAGGTATGTATGAAAATAAAAACCGAGAGAACGAGGAATAAAGGAGTGTAATATGAGAGTGTGCAAGTGGAGAAACCGAAAGAGGTTAAACCAGGAGATTAAAAGACTTTTACTTCTTTTTAGGGTTTTTTTTTTATCGTGCTGCTTTTTAGCAGTTAGGTACGGAAGCTTATTTCCGCCATGGGATAAAAAAAATAGAAAAAGTAATTGCAACATTTTATTTCACAATTCTGACTTTTTTTCTATTGCAAGTTATCTTGCAGTTTTGAGAAAAATGTCAGTTTTGCAAGAAGTCGTGATTACCTTTTTTTTATTCTGTGACAGAAAATAGTAGAATTGCAAGATATAAACTCGGAATTCTAAGAAAAAAGTCAAAATTGTAGGATGTAAATTTAGAATTTTAAGAAAATAGTTAGAATTGTAAGATATAAATTTAGAACTCTGAGAAAAAAAGTTAGAATTGCAAGATATAAACTTACAATTCTAAGAAAATAGTTAGAAATAAATTTGAATTGCAAGATATAAACTCTGAATTCTAATACAAAAAATCTAAATTGCAAGATATAAACTTAGAATTCTAAGAAAAAAGTTAGAATTGTAAGATGTAAATTTAGAATTTTAAGAAAAAAGTTAGAATTGTAAGATATAAACTCTGAATTCTAAGAAAATAGTTAGAATTGTAAGATATAAATTTAGAACTCTGAGAAAAAAAGGTAGAATTGCAAGATGTAAACTTAGAATTCTAAGAAAATAGAATTGTAAGAAATAAACTCTGAATTCTAAGAAAATAGTTAGAATTGCAAGATATAAATTTTGAATTCTGAGAAAAAAAGTTAGAATTGCAAGATATAAACTTAGAATTCTAAGAAAATAGTTAGAATTGCAAGATATAAATTCTGAATTTTAAGAAAATAGTTTGCAAGATATAAACTCAATTCTAATACAAAAAGTCTAAATTGCAAGATGTAAACTGAGAATTCTAAAAAAAAACTTAGAATTGCAAAATATAAACTTAGAATTCTAATGAAATAGTTAGTTTTGCAAGATATAAACTCATAATTCTCATACAAAAAGTCTAAATTGCAAGAAATAAACTTAGAATTCTAAGAAAAAAGTTAGAATTGCAAAATATAAACTCGGAATTTTAAGAAAATAGTTATATTGGTAAGATATAAACTCATAATTCTAATATAAAAAGTCTAAATTGCAAGATATAAACTTAGAATTCTAAAAAAAGTTAGAATTGCAAGATATAAACTCTGAATTCTAAGAAAATATTTAGAATTGCAAGATACGAACTTGAAATTTTAAGAAAATAGAATTGTAAGATATAAACTCAATTCTAAAAAAAAAAGTCAAAATTGCAAGATATACATTTAGAATTCTAATAAAATAGTTGCAATATAAATTGCAAGATATAAACTAAGAATTCTAAGAGAAAAGTCTAAATTTTGAACTTGGAATTATATAAAAATAGTTAGAACTGCAAGATATACATTTATAATTCTAATAAAAAAAGTTAGAATTGTAAGATATAAGCTAAGAATTCTAAGAGAAAAGTCAAAATTGTAAGATATAAACTCAGATTTCTAAAAAAAAAAAAGTTAGAATTGCAAGATGTGAACACTCACAATTCTGACTTTTTTCTTTGAATTCTGAGTTACATCTCACAGGTCTGGTTTTTTTTTTTTTTTAGATAAAACTCTACAAAAAACTTAATATATAGATATTATAAATGTTAAAAGTCTCTTTAACGGTTTACAGTTTGTGTTTTTACCAGCTAAAGCAATTTTTTGTTCTCTGTATTCTGACAGAAATAACAGTGACCCGTCAAAGAAGAAGCAGCACGTGTGTCACATGGAGGGTTGCGGGAAGGTTTATGGCAAAACGTCTCACCTGAGGGCTCACCTGCGCTGGCACACGGGAGAGAGGCCGTTCGTCTGCAACTGGATCTTCTGCGGCAAACGCTTCACCAGGAGCGACGAGCTTCAGCGGCATCGCAGGACCCATACAGGTGCGCAAACAACCGCACGCAACAGGACAAAAAGCATGTCCCGGAAAAATAAATTAAACACATGCATGCTTATATTAGCCAGACTGATTAACCAGTCAAACCTCCTGTCAGCTCCACAAACAGAGAAATATTGGTTAAAACGGTTAATATTTTAACTAGACATAACTGTTTATTTTAATTTATACATCTTAGCGCTGAATAAAAAATATATTTTTAGAAACTTTAAAAATATGTATAAATTCGCAATTAATAAACAGAATTATATACCAGTGTATAATATTTTTAAATGAATATTCAACAAATAATTTCTATACATTACCCCTAAAGACAAAATTAAAATAATGCATATGCCGTTTTTCATTTCAAGGTGTTAATCATGTCATATTTCAGGTCATTTTCATTTTACGTTTCACACCTCATAATTGTTTTTCACTTTTCATTAGACTTATAATTAATAATTGCTACATTTTATGATGTTTTAGGTTGGATATACTGATTTGTTTTATATTGTCAGAGTCTTTTTTTCTATTTTAAGGTGTATTTCATGTCATTCTTCATGTTAAATAAATAAAAAAATAAATAAATAAATTTCACTCCTATTTATGTATGCTAACATTGTATTTATTTATTTTTTATATATAAAAGTATTTACTTTTAATTATTTATTTGTTTCATTTTTCATATTTATTAATTCATTAATTATTCATTCACCTCATTAATTTATTTACTTCTAATTATTTGTTGCAATTTTCTATAATGTATCTTCATTATTAATTTATATATATATATATATATATAATTAATAATGAAAATATGTTATAGAAAATGTATATGTGTGTGTTTATCAATATGTAGTATTGTATTTTTATACAATATATATGAAATTATGTATTATTATATAAATTTTAAAATAAACTATTAATGATGTATACTATATAATATGAATAATAATAGAAATTTTAAAGTCAAAATATTAAACAGCTATTTCAAATTGTAATAAAATGTCATTTTTATAGTTTTTACTATATTTTTGATCAGTGTAGCCGGTAAAAATAAATAAATAAATAAAAATGTTACTGATCCCAAACTATATATATATATATATATATATATATAAATATATTGGATATTTTTTGGTACATTTTCAGGGGGATTTGCCTTCATCTATATGATGCTTTGAAGTGCAACAATGGTTGTTTATATACAGTTTTGTCTGACTTTTTTTGCCATCTTTACATTGTAAATAGTATTACATCAGCAGTAGGCCATTCTGACCTTCAGTCATCTGTTTTGACCCACATGAGTCGACCACAGAACTAGTGTCTGTTCTTGCTCAGATCTGAATAAAAGAGTGATTTTCTCTGTCCCGTTCAGGTGAGAAGAGGTTTGAGTGTCCGGAATGTTCCAAGAGGTTCATGCGGAGCGACCACCTGTCAAAGCACATCAAAACCCACCAGAACAAGAAAGGTGGGGCGGCACTTACCATCATCACCACAGACGAGATGGAGGAGGAGGTGGACGAGGTGCTGAACTCGCCGAGGATCGTCACCGTGGCGTCGCTCTCGCAGGATTCGAACCCGGCCACGCCCACCACTTCAAACAATTTAGAGGAGGAGTTTGAGTAGTTTTCCCTCCAAAAAAATGATCGGCTGAAAGCACCACGATATCGTTTGTCGGTTTGTTTATATGTTGATTTGTTTATGTTCTTCATTCTTTTTCTATCGACGATGGACAGCTGTTTGAGCGCACTCGATTTTTCATATGGAAATTTAATACTATCAAATATTATGACAAAGAATAATCTAATGGAAATATGGAATAGTATGAGCTGTTAAGAGATGCATTGAACGATGCCGGTTTTGTTACGAGTAGCACAAGAAGTACTGAAGTTCCCAGATGCTCATGAAGATGTCGCTATGCACAAAAATAATATATATATCTGTTTCAACGTGGTTTCGATGGAAACGTGTTTCCACCATGGGATAAAAAAATTAAAAAAGGTAATTATTATTATTTTTATTATTATTTTTTTTTAAATCTCACAACTCTGACTTTCTGTTTTTAATTCTGAATTCTTATTTTGGAATTCTGACTTTTTTACTTTGAGTTTATTATTCTGATTTTTCTTTGAATTTTGAGTTTATATTTCACAATTCCGACTCGCAATTCTTTCTTTTTCTGCAGTAGAATAAAAAATATTTTTTGTGAGATGTAAGCACAGAATTCAGACTTTTTTCGCAATAGTTTCTCGCAATTGTTTTTTTTCTTTGAAGTCTAAGTTTATATTTCTCAATATTGAGATAGGGTTGTTTATATCAAAATTCGGACTTTTTCTTGCAATTCTAAGTTTATATACAACCCAATCCCATGCCAATTCGTACATATTTTACAAGGTGGCTAATTTGTATGAATTCGTATGACGTCACTAGTACAAATTCATACAAATTGGGGAACTTGTAAAATACGTAGGGTCTAGCAAAAAATCGTATGAATATGTACGAGTGAGTTCGTACGAATTAGCCACCTCGTAAAATATGTACAAATTGCCATGAGATCAGGTTGGATATAAACTTAGAATTGTGAGAAAAGTCAGAATTGTGATATAAACAACGCTATCTCACTACAAATTTGTACATTTGTACACTTTTTTTTTTTACTAGGTGGCTAATTTGTACGAATGCGTATGACGTCACTAGTACAAATTCATGCAAATTTGGGAACTTGTACAATACAAACAATTTAGTAAAAATTTTATGAATTTGTACACGTGAGTTCGTACATATAAACCTTAAAAAATGTACGAATTGCAATGAGATCGGGTTTGATACAAACTCAGAACTGCGAGGAAAAGTCAGAATTGTGACTTAAAATCGCTAATTCGTACTAATTTGTACAACCTCACTTTTATGAATTCATACAAATTGGGGAACGTGTAAATTACATACAATTTAGCAAAAATCTTATGAATTTGTACAAGTGAGTTCATACGAATTAGCCACCTCGTAAAATATGTATGAACTGCCATGAGATCTGGTTTGATATAAACTCAGAATTGCAAGAAAAAAGTCAGAATTGTGATATAACCAATGCTATATCACTACCAATTCATACATATTTTTTACGAGGTGGCTAATTCATACGAATTCGTACAGCCTCACTAGTACGAATTGATAAAAACTGGGGAACTTTAAAATAAATACAATTTAGAAAAAATCTGATGAATTTGTATGAATGAGGTCATACGAATTTGTATGAATTAGCCACTCCATAAAATATGTACGAATTTGGGTTGGATATAAACTCAGAATTGTGAGGACAAAGTCAGAATTGTGGCATAACACTATCTCACTACCAATTCTATTTTACGAGGGGGCTAATTCGTATGAATACTTACAACCTCACTCATACAAATTCATACGAATTGGGGAACTCGTAAAATACGTAGAATTTAGCAAAAATCGTATGAATTCGTATAAGTGAGATTGTACGGATGCGTACAAATTTGTTGTAAAATATGTACGAATTGCCATGAGATCGCGTTGAATATAAACTCCAATTTGTACATATTTTACGAGATGGCCAATTCGTACGACCTCATTTTTACACCAAATTTATACAAATTTTGTAACTCGTAAAACATACGACTTAGCAAAAATCGCATGAATTCGTATGAGTGAGGTCGTACGAATTCGTACAAATTAGCCACCATGTAAAATGTATACGAATTGCTAAATTTTACTAGTTCTCCAATTTGTAAAAATTCGTACTAGAGATGTTGTACGAATTCGTATGAATTGGTAGTGCGATAGCGTTGTTTATATAACAATTCTGACATTTTGTCGCAATTTTTAGTTTATATCCAACCCAATTTCATGGCAATTCGTACATATTTTACGAGGTGGCTAATCTGTATGAATTCGTATGACCTCACTTCGTAAATTCGTAAGTTTTTTGCTAAATGGTACGAATTGGATAAAAACTCAGAATTGTGAGTTACAAATGTAGAATTGCGAAAAAAGTCTGAAATGTGATATAAATTAGAAATTGTGGGAAAAATAGTTTAAATTGTTAAATAAAAAGTTGCAGTTACCTTTTTTATAATTTTTTTTTTTTTATCCTAGCGGAAACATGCTTTTGTAGGTTTTGGATCGAAAATGCAGTCGGGGATGAGAATGTCGGAGCTTCACGCGATGGTCTGTGGTTTTTGCGTACGATCAGGCTAGAAAGATGAGCACCTAACAGATCTTTAGTACATGATTAGAGACGCAGCACAAGCTAGAACGCGACGCCGTCCGCGATTGGTTTCGCGTCAGCCAATCACGGCCTCGCGTACGGAACGCTTTAGAATTCAGGCGTATATAATAATATAATCGACGATTCAGCAGTCAAAACTTGTATGTAGGAGAAACGAGATTATAGAGACGGGCTATTTAAAGAAAAGCACATTAGATTTACAAATAATGCATTCCAGTTACGATAAAAAATAAACGAAAAGAAACAATCTAGCTTTCTAAGACATGCTATGTTCAACGAAAGCAATACTATAAAGACAATCTTTACCATGTTTACATTGCCGAGGGGTAGAATGGGTTCAAGAAAAACATCTAGGAGAAGTTCTCTCTGATCTCAAGTCATATAAACTGTACTCTGATGCCTTAACAAACACTGCAGTACCACTACGTTACGGCTGGGCAGGGGAACGTGGGGCTTCGACTGTGTTTTCAGACATATTCGTGTGCAGTAGCGCCCAGGTGACCGCATTTAGCTTTTTATACACGACGGCGAACACTGTGGCCGGCGAACGAGCGACGATTCGCCTCAGCCCTCGTGAAGATCCCCCGACTCCCGTCGCCCGTTGACTTTCTTGCGCTCTCCAAAGAGATTCGACCCCGTTACGTGCACCGTCTCCCTCCAAACGCTCCCTCCGGGTCACGGCGGGGCGGGAAACGCACCCCGAAGCCACTTCGATGAATTTGATGTTGAGAAATCTGTGGCGTGTCGTTCTTGTTCGTGACTTTCAGTTGGTTTGGTTTAATTTCGAGCCCGTTTTTCGTTCCCACACGGCACGAGTGACGTTACATGCCGCCTGTGTGGATGTGCGTGCGCGTGCGTGTCTAATTTATTATTTATCCTTATATTAGTATTTGCTAATGTGTATTGTGCGCTATTAATGCAGAGATGACGTGCTGCATGGTTCATTTCCGCTAACGATCTCTATTTAGTAACAATCTGTTATTTCTAAACGTGGTCCTTTTAGAAGTAAAACCATGGCTTTTATTTATCAGACGTGTTTCAAATGGAGATTAAAAAAAGTTTAAAAAGAAATGGTTGATACCAAACAATTATAAATAGATGTTTTTTGGTAATATTTTCTGTGGCGAGCGATTTTCTTTAATATTTTCTAGTGACACCTCATTTGTAAATCATTTTTCTAAGATGTTCCTTTGTCCTCATGGCATTTGATAATGGGTTTTTTGCCAGGTTAGCCTAAAAGGCTGCAGTTTATTGATATTTTTAAAATAACTTTGTACAAACGTGTTATGTTAATGGGTAAAAAAAAACAAAAAAAAAAGAGGAAAAAGAAAAAACTTTGCCTGCATAACACTTGAAATTAAAGTGAGTAATTCTGTCTTAAATATTCCATGTCCATGTCTAATTCTTGATTTCAATCTGTTTGTTTACAGCATGAGATTTAGTAGACATTTACATGAGATAAATACATTAGTTAACAATTACAGACATTTCTTAAAGAAATAATTCACCCAAAAATGAAAAATGTGCTCACCCTCAGGTGGTCCAAGATGTAGATGAGCTTGTTTCTTCATAAGATTTGGAGAAATGTGTTATTCCATCTCTTCTGCAGTGAATGGGTGCCATCAGAATGTGAGTCCAGACAGCTGATAAAAACATCACAGTAATCCACAAGTAATCCACACCATTCCAAGCCATCAGTTAACATCTTGAGAAGACAAAGAAACAAATCCATCAAGATGTTTTAACTTTAAAGCATGTTTGTGAATCATTTGATTCTGATTCAAACTTCGAAATGGGTTTGTGAATAATTCGATTCTGAACAGAACTTCTGGAGCGCAGATCACAAAACATTTGATTAAGATCGTAACTTCGGAATGTGGAACATGATTCATTTGATTTAGATTGTAACTTCGAAGCACTTCATTTGATTGCGATTCATTTGATTTAGATTGGAATTTTGAAGCGGGTTTGAGAATCATTTGATTCTGATTAGAACTTCAGAGCACAGATCGTGAAATGTGATTCAGATCGGAACCTCCAACCATGGATCACAAATCATTTGATTCTGAGCAGAACTATGAAATGAGCTTGTGAATAATTTGACTCTGATTAGAACTTTGGAGCGCAAATCACGAAACATTTGATTCAGATCAGAACTTCAGAGTGCGGATCATGATTAATGCGATTTAGATTGAAACTTCAGAGTAGGTTCATGAATCATTTTATTCTGATCAGAACTTCGGAGCACAGATCATGAATAATTTGATTCTGATTGGAACTTTGAAACAGGTTCTTGAATCATTTGATTCTGATCAGAACTTCGGAGTGCAGATTGTGATTCATTTGATTTAGATTGAAACTTGGAAGCAGGTTCATGAATCATTTAATTCTTATCGGAACTTTGAAATGCGGATCATGAATCATTTGATTCTGATTGGAACTTTGAAACAGGTTCTTGAATCATTTGATTCTGATCAGAACTTTAGAGGACAGATTGTGAAACATTTGATTCAGAACTTTGGAGCGCAAACTGTGATTCATTTGATTTAGATTGGAACTTCGAAGAGGGTTTGTGAATCATTTAATTCTAATCAGAACTTCGGAGCACAGATTGCAAAATGTTTGATTCAGATTGGAACTTCAGAATGGGTTCGAGAATCATTTGATTCAGATTTGAAACTTCAAGCCGCAGATAGCGATTCATTTGATTTAGATTGGAAATTTGGAGCGGTTCATGAATAATTTGATTCTGATCAGAACTTCGGAGCGTGGATTGCAAATCATTTGATTCTGATCAGAACCTCGAAGTGGGTTTGTGAATCATTTGATTCTGATCGGAGCTTCGAAGCGGGTTTGCAAATCATTTGATTTAGATTGGAACTCTGAAACAGGTTCTTGAAACATTTGATTCTGATCAGAACTTCAGAGCACAGATTGTGAATCATTTGATTCAGATCAGAACTTTGGAGTGCAAACTGTGATTCATTTAATTTAGATTGGAACTTCGAAGAGGGTTTGTGAATCATTTGATTCTGATATGAACTCCGGAGCGCAGACTGCAAAATGTTTGATTCAGATTGGAACTTCAGAATGGGTTCAAGAATCATTTGATTCAGATTTGGAACTTCGGAGCGTGGATAACGATTCATTCGATTTACATTGGAACTTTGGAGCGGGTTCATGAATCATTTGATTCTGATCAGAACTTCGAAGCGGTTTTATGAATCATTTGATTTAGATCAGATCTTCGAAGCGTGGATTGTGAATCATTTGATTTAGATTGGAACTCAGAAGGGGGTTTGTGAATCATTTGATTCTTATTGGAACTTTGGAGTGGGTTTGCGAATCATTTGATTCTGACTGGAACTTCGGAGCGTAGATCGCGATTCATTTGATTTAGATTGGAACTTCAGAGCGGGTTCAAGAATCATTTGATTCTGATCGGAACTTCAGAGTGGGCTTCCAAAACATTTGACTCTGATCGAAACTCCGAAACGGGTTAGCAAAACATTTGATTCAGATCTGAACTTCATAGCACAGATCATGATTCATTTGATTTAGATTGGAACTTCAGAGCGGGTTCAAGAATCATTTGATTCAGATCAGAACCTCGGAGTGTGGATTGCGAATCATTTGATTTAGATGGGAACTTCAGGGCGTGTTCGCGAATCTTATTTTTATTAAATGATAGAAAACATCAAACCATTAAGGCAGTACAATTATGAAAAATACAAGTACAAATGAATTAAAAATGTGGTTTTACTATTGTAAAAGTAGTTAACAACTACAGTTTAACCATGGTAAAACTATGATTAAACACAGCTTTTGGCATCTCAGGATGTTAACTGATGGACTGGAGTGGTGTGGATTACTTGTGGATTATTATGATGTTTTTACCAGCTGTTTGGACTCTCATTCTGACGGCACCCATTCACTACAGAGGATCCATTGGTGAGCAAGTGATGCAGTGCTACATTTCTCCAAATCTGATGAAGAAACGAACTCATCCTCATCTTGAATGGCCTTGGGGTGATACTTTGGATTGGAAATAATACAAAATAGCATATTCAAGAATGCATAACAGGTCATGTGACCAAACGCCACTGTCATTCTGAACAAACTGCAGAAGTAGCTCATCTCTGAGTGTGTGTAGAGTGCTGTGTCAGTGATGGAGGACAGGAGTGAGGGATGATGGTGTGTGCAGGTGGAGATGGTTCAGGTGGGCGGCTCTCTTTTGTTCTTTCTGAGTTTGATTGACAGCTCTGTACCTGCAGTGCGCCACCAAAGGGAAGCATTATCCACTTTAACAGCTGCTGTGTGCGTCTCACACTCGCTCAATCTGCATGCACACAGTAATGGAGCACCTGTCTCTCTACAGAAAGAACATTCGTTTGTCACGTCTCACCAGTTTGATGTTCATATTTCATACTGTAGGATAAACAGATAATGAGATTCATAGATTCTGTGGCTGGGAATTTAGCTGCATGTGAAATAGGTCATACCATTGATAAGAAGTTAACATGTACTATCACATTGATTATCACTCTATAAAGTCTAATATAATCAGATACAACAATATCTCAGATATTTATAACAATACACAGCTGATAAATGTAACATTCAATGGCAGTGTTCATATATTTCAAATACAGTGAATTAAGATACAAACTCGATCAAAATGGACAATGTTTCCATCTAACATGTAATTTTATGCTGCAGCTCTTCATATTAATGGAGTGTTTAAACTAGTTAGTAGTAAACCTGGAACCGCTCCGATTGGTTCAAACTCGTGACTTCGATCCTTCAGTTCATGCGATTCTCTAGCAAAAAACAGATCAAAGCCATTCATTCACCTAGCCATTCATTTTGGAAATACCGAATCAGTTGCGTCGCAACACGATTCACTGTTTGGAAGCGCTCCAATCGAATCAGCAACGCGAATCATTCGATTCAGATCGGGATTTCATATCGCGTATTAAATCATTTGATTTAGATCGGAACATTGGAGTGGGTACGCGAATGATTCAGATTGGGACTTCAAATCAGGTCCCTGCGTCCCAGTGTGCATACTATCCACCCTATCTGCCCTAAATAGTATTGAAAATTACTATGTAGAATTTAGGATGGCTAGTATGCACACTGAAATGCAGGCTGTGTCGCAAATCATTTGATTCAGATCGGGACTTCAAATCGCGTATCGAATCATTTGATTTAGATCGGAATTTGGAGCGGGTTTGCGAATCATTCAGATCGAGACTTCAAATC
Source organism: Labeo rohita (assembly GCF_022985175.1). Classification (NCBI taxonomy): domain Eukaryota; kingdom Metazoa; phylum Chordata; class Actinopteri; order Cypriniformes; family Cyprinidae; genus Labeo; species Labeo rohita. Next base: position 33,839,194 of record NC_066887.1, read on the forward strand.
GCGAGTTGCGAATCATTTGATTTAGATCGGAAATTTGGAGGTGGTTCGCGAATCATTTGATGCAGATCGGAACTTCTGATGGGGTTCGCGAATCATTTCACGAATTCAATGATTCACAGTCCGCGCTCTGAGTTGAAACTCCGAAAAACGATTCACTGTTTGGAAGCGCTCCAATCGAATCGCGCAACGCGAATAATTTCAGAACGAGACTTCAAATCGCGTGTCGCGAATCATTTGATTTAGATTGACTTTGGAGCTGGTTCGCGAATCATTTGGAGTAGAGTGGGTTCGCGAATCATTTGTTTCAGATCGGGACTTCAATTCGCGTGTCGCGAATCATTTGATTTAGATCGGAACTTTGGAGGTGGAACTTTGGCGCTCTGAGTCGAAACTCCGAAACAGTTGCGTTGCAAAGGTTTAGATCGGAACTTTGGAGCGGGTTCGCGAATCATTTGATTTAGATCGGAACTTCGGTCTGGTTCGCGAATCATTTCGCCAATTGAATGATTTTGTCTTACATGTATTTGTCTTACATTTACACTTAGATTTTCAGAGGTTTTAGCATCTATTATACACTTCCCTCCATTCACACACACACACTCGGACTAAAACAGAGACATTAAAAACACACACAAAAAATCTATAATTTGTTAATCAATTAAATCTTTATAACTACATGTCTAATCTCAGTTAATGTCATAAAACCAGCGAGCTAAGCCAGTAGTAGTACTGACATTGTCACGTAAACACGACTAAAGACGCGAAAGACGGAGGAACAGACGAACTGAATCAATTGAGCGAGTCATTTAAGATGGAACCGCTCCGATTGATTCAAACTCGTGACTTTGATCCTTCAGTTCAAGCGATTCACTAGCAAAAACCAGATCAAAACAGCCATTTATTTTCGAAACTCAATCAGCTGCGTTTGATTTAGATCGGAACTTCTGATCGGGTTCGCGAATCATTTGATTCAGATCAGGACTTCAAATTGTGTATCGAATCATTTGATTTAGATCGGAATTTGGAGCCGGTTTGCGAATCATTTAATCATTTAATGAATCAGATCGGGATTTGATTCAGGTCGGGACTTCAAATCGTGTATCGAATCATTTTGATTTGGAGCGGAACTTTGGAGGTGGTTCGCGAATCATTTGTTACAGATCGGAACTTGAAATCGCGTGTCGCGAATCATTTGATTCAGATTTGAACGTCGGTACAGGTTCGCAAAAGTTTTCTTATTGAATGACAGAAAACATCAAACCATAAAGGCAGTACAAAAAAATCGCGCAACGCGAATCATTCGATTCAGATCGGGATTTCATATCGCGTATTGAATGATTTGATTTAGATCGGAACTTTGGAGCGGGTACGCGAATCTTTTGATTCAGATTCGGACTTTATAAGTGTCGCGAATCATGATTTAGATGGGAACTTACTGTTTTTGATGTCAAGATGTGTATTTTATCTATGTGTTTGTCGTACATTTACATTTAAATTATACACTTTTCTTCATTCACACACACACACTCGAACTAAACCAAACAGACATTAAAAACACACACAAACAACATCTATAATTTGTGTTAATTAATTAAATCTTTATAACTACATATCACATATTAAAAAAACAACTGGTGCATGTAAAATGTGAAATAAAAGGACCTTTATTTAAACTAATATCCAATAAAATGTTTTAAGAGAGAAAAACACAAATTGTGCAAATGAGAGAAAAGGCTCTGTAATCAAAAACATCTGTCACAGGATCTCATGATATCTCTGCCTTTAATTAGCAACAGAACAGTATGATTCATTAAAACAAAAATGAAATCAGTAAAAACACAGTATAACATCATGAAGCGTAAAAGAAACGACTGGCTTGCATATGGCTGCTGAAAACTGCATCAAACTCTTGTTTTCATGCTCATTGTTGAAAGTGTCAGGATCAGCGACGATCAGTGTGATTCCCGTCAGGTGCGTCTGTGTCACACGGATGATCGTCTTCACTCCACGTCCTTCTGCAAACTAAAACACAGAGCAGAGCAGCATTAAAACACTGCAGACTGGACACCAGCGGCTGCTTTCTGGACAAACGGAGCCACACTCACAGGTCAGAAATCAGAAATATACAGTGAAGTGAAGTCAGACTGAAACCGCTTTCACATTTGACTGCTGTAATGTGACGCGTCTTGGAGTAAAACAGGATATTCATTCAATGAAGAAAAACTAATGCAGGGCAACATTTGGTTTTGTTAATCAGGAATTAACTGCATGAAATGTAAAAAACTATATGAAAACAAAATTTTAACATACTTGAGGAGCTACAGGTGGTTTGTGATTTGATTAGCTAATGATTAATTACATCAGAAATATCTAAAAAAAAAAAAAAAGTATAAATATTAAGAATGACGAGTTGATAAAGCTAAAAATTAATTATATTAAAAATATAAAATGTTTAAATATTTATTACGAGGGTGGTTTGTGAGTTGATAAATCTAATAATGATTAAAACTGAAATAAATTAAAGCATAATAGAAATATTTAAAAAAAAAAAAACTATTTCAATTAATAAATTAAAATAGAAAATAAATAATACAAATAAATATAAAAATAATTTTCACTAATTAACTGAAAGCTAAATAGATATTTTACAAAAAGAAATAATCTTTCAGCTAATAAATAAAATAAAATATAAATATCAGATGAAGAACTTGAATGTTAGATGAAAAAAAAAAACTGAAATGTTAGTTTGGCAACTAACTGAAATTAATTAAAAAAAAAAAAAGTTGAATTAGAAATATCTACAAAAAAAAAAAAACCTAAATAGGTGGTATGTGAGTTGATCAATTAAATAATTAGCTACCAGAAGTTAATTATACAATTAGTTCTTAAAAAAAATAATAATCTAAACTGTATATTAATTAATTAATTAATTTATTTGTAACTTATAATTTATTGTAGATTATCTAAATAAATGTGTAAATAAATATTTATTATGTGCAGATGGTTTGTGAGTTGATAAAGCTAATTAATTACAAAAATGTAAAATACCTAAATAAACATACAAAATAACTGTTGTTAAATTACTGAAATTAACTTAATCTCAGGGGATTTATTTTAAACAAATATTTTTGTGTAAGCAAAAAGTTTGTGAATCCCTGTTAAAAATAAAATTAAGTAAATATTTATTTTAAAAAATATATTAAAACAAACACACACACTCACACAAAAACAAAAATAAAAATGAATATAAAAATAACAATTTTCACTGACTGAAAGCTAAATAGATATTTTACAAAAAAATGAATAAAAATAACTCTTTCAGCTAACAAATGAAAAAAATAAATATCAGGTGAAAAATTAGTTGAATATAAGTTGAAGTACTTATCTGTAGTACTTACTGTAGATTATCTAAATAAATGTGTAAATAAATATTCATCATGTGAAGATGGTTTGGGAGTTGATGAAAAGCTAATTAATTAGAAAAATTTAAAGTATCGAAATAAACAAATATGAAGTAACTGTGTTGTTAAATTATTGATATTAACCTAATCTCTGGGGACTTATTTTAAAAAATAAGTTTGTGTATGCAAAAAGTTTGTGAATCCCTGTTAAAAATAAAATAAATATTAAATTAAATATTAAATAAATATAAAAAAAAAAAAAAAAAAAAAAAACACACACAAAAAACAAAGGTAGGGCGGCAGTTGATTTTATCCATCAAGAACAAATTGTATAATGTTTTTTTATACAAAATGTCCAATATGAAGTGATATGAAACATGAGTTGATTAAAAACTAATAATTAAATCAGGAAAAAAAAAAATCTAAAATATACAAGTATTTAAATAAATAAATAAAAGAAATGTTATTGTTAAAAAAAAAAAATTTAAAAAAGAAATGTTAAAGAAATGTTATTAGTTTGTATCTGCATGTTTTATCATCAGAGATCTGTGAACATGCAAAAGTTGTTGAAATATTGTTAAAGTCTCAGGTTGTTGAATGAGCAGTGATTTCACCTCTCCAGATAATCGCGGACGTTGTCGTGTCCGTAGAATTTGGCGAGTCTGGTGAGAGCACCCGTCGCACAGCGTCCGTCCCGCTTACGGCACAGACTGCAGTTACACACTCCTCGACAGATGGGACACTCCCACGTCTGCGGGACACAACAAACACACCACCAGTCATTCAATGCTGACAAAACACCAGCGTCAAACAAACTCATACAGCAGTTCGACATTCAATACTTTCATTACCTTTTTTCAGTTCAGTCATTTTAACACTACTAATTTTCACTTTGTTAATTTTTATTTTAGTTTATTATAGTTTTTATTAATATTCTGGATAAGCTTTTATTTTTAGATTTTTTTTTTTTTATCAAGTTATTATATTTTTTCATTAATTAGCTGAAATAGTTTTTTGAAATAATTTTTTTTTGTTAAATATCTGTTTAGCTTTATTTCAGTTAATTTAAAAAGTAAAAAAAAAGTTATTTGTAGGATTTTTTTTTAAATTTATGTTTTTATTTTTGACTTTTTAAATCAAGCTTTAATTTACTTTTTAATAATTCAGTGCATTTAATTTCAGTTAGTTAAGTTATTTTTAAAATATTTCTATTAGGTTTAATTTATTTAAGTCATTTAATACTTAAAATTAATTACACTTAGTTGCCAAAGTAACCTTTTTTTTCATCTGATATTTACATTTTATTTCATTTATTAGCTGAATTTGTTATTTTTATTTATTTATTTGTTTGTGTTAAATATCTATTTAGCTTTATTTCAGTTAATTAGTGAATTTATTAATTTTTATATTTATGCTCAATTAAAATTTGAAATAGTTTTTATTTATTTGTTCTGTTAATTATCTATTTAATTTTTCAGTTAAGTAGTGAAAATAGTGATTTTTATTTATTTATTTTTATTTTTTTATTTATTTTAAATTAAGCTTTAATTGAGTTTTCCATCTACTTATACTTTATTTCATTTATTAGTTAGCTGAAATAGTTAATTTTATTTGTTTTTTTGTTAATCATCTATTTAGCTTTTAGTTAATTAGTGAAAATAGTTTTTTATATTTATTTATCAAGTAAGTCTTAATTTTGTTTTTACTTTAAGTTTTTCAACAAAGATTTATATTTTATTTAATTTATTAATTGTAATAGTTTATTTATTTTAAAATGTATTAATTTTGTTTATTATTTCACTTTTTATTTGTTTGTCAGTTGAAAGTTATTTTTAGGTGTTTAATTTATTTATTTTTATATTTCTATTTGGCTTTAATTTTGACTTTTTCAGTTTCAGTAATTTTTGTAAAACTGAAATAAATAAAATATATATACAAAAAACAAATAAATAAAATATAAATACAAATAACAAACTGAAATTAAGTTTAAGTAAAACTGAAATAAATAAATTAAATGTATATTAAAAAAAACAAAAATAAAATAAAATACAAATAAAAATAACTAACAAATTAAGTTTAAGTAAAACTGAAATAAAATATATATATAAAAAAAACAAATAAATAAAATATAAATAAAAATTTCAGTTAGTTGCCAAATAACATTTCTATTTTTTTTTTAAAGTTTTTCAACTACTATTTATTTATTTTATTTAATGTTTTTACTTTTTACATTTTTCCATCTAAGATTTATATTTTATTTATAATTTTGAATTATTTATATTTTGCTTTTTATTTTAATTTGTCAGTTGAAAGTTATTTTTTAGATGTTTAATTTATTTATTTTAATATTTCTATTTATCTTTAATTTTTACATTTTACTTCAGTTTCAGTAATTTTTGTACTTCACAGTTATTTGTCATGAAAACATTTCTAATTTTCAGTTTATTTAAATTTTTCCATCTAATATTTATTTTATAATAATTTAATTTATTAGTTAAAATAGTTGTTTCTATTTATATTGTATTCATTGTTTTTTATATCGATTTCTATTAATGTTTAATTTATTTCAGTTTTAGTCATTTTAGTACTTCAACTTAAAATTAATTTCAGTGAGTTGCCAAAGTAACATTTCCATTTTCATTAGTTTTTATTTGATATATTAATATTTTATTTCAACTTTATTTTGAATTAAAAAAAAAAACAAAACTATTTTTAGTTGTTTGCGGTGACTTACGGGGTCGAGCAGTGCGGTGCGGACGTCTTCTCCGTATCGGTTGCGCAAGCAGGGGCCGCAGAACTGACCTTTGACCCCACCGCAGAACAGGCCCCTGCACTCAGTCTTGGTGTCGAGGGTTTTCTGACGGCACTGGTGACACGTGCTGCCCTGAGATCACACGCGCGTCACACGTTAATATACGTCACAAACACACACGTCAAACCGCAACATAACGGTCATTCGACACTCACGTTCTCCTTATCGAGGATCTTGTCTTTAGCGCGGTCGGCGACGTTCTCTAGCTCTTCTTCGGTGATGTCCTCCGGCATTCGTATGGAATCACGCGAGCGACGCTTCCTCTGCTTGGGACGAGCGTCTCCCAGACCATCTTTAACCTGCACCACATCCAAAAACCAACATCAGATCAATGAATAAAACACAATAGAAACTTTAGACAACACACTGAGGAGGAAGGTCACGCCAGGAACATTTAAACTTGATTTGTTTTGAGTCAGGAAATGATAATGCATCAAAAATACAAATTTTAGTACTTCAACTTATTTCTAATTTTCATCATAGTTTAATAGTAATTCATTTAAAATAAAAAATTCATATATATATATATATATATATATATATATATAATTTTTTTTTTTTTACGGTAATTATCATCAAATATATACAAAATTTTCATCTAATATTTATTATGCAAAAATGTTTTTTTTTTATTCATTTGTTATATACGGTTTTCATCTAATATTATTTAAAAAAATATATAATATAATATATATATATATATATATATATATATATATATATATATATATATATATATATATATATATACAGTACTGTGCAAAAGTCTTAGGCCACTAGTATTTTCATCAGCTAAAAAATGGTTTAAAGTCGGTCTTTTGCTGTAGTGTGTCAGTATGAAATATCAGATTACATTTCCAAACATTCATTTTGCCATTAATCATAATAATCCAGTGAGATTTTTGTTTGCACAAGAAGTCTGACAACAGCGAGTGCTCTGCACAGAGATCTGATCTCATCATCATCCAGTCTGTCTGGAATGACATGAAGAAACAGAACAAACTCAGACAGACTAAATCCAGAAGAACTGTGACAAAGTCTCCAGGATGCTTCAAGAAACCTACCTGCAAAGCTGCAGCACTGTTAAAAGTTGTAGGCACTTGTGTAAAAATGCTATAAAATGAGGATGCTGTCATAAATAGATTTTCTTTATCAATTACCTTCTATTAACTAACTGAAATTAACATTTGATGTGACCATCCTTTGCATTTAAAGCAGCTTTTGCCCTATAGGTGCACTTGCGCAGAGTTTTTCAGGTAGCTTTGCAGGTAGGTTACTTGAAACATCTTGGAGATGTTGCCACAGTTCTTCTGGATTTAGTCTGTCTCAGTTTTTCTGTTTCTTCATGTCATTCCAGACAGACTGGATGATGGTGAGATCAGATCTCTGTGTGGAGCACTGGCTGTTGTCAGACTCCTTGTGCAAACAAAAATCTCACTAGATTATTACAATTAATGGCAAACAGAATGTTTGGAAATGAAAACAGATATTTTTTACTGATGCACTACAGCAAAAGATAGAAATAACTTACTTTAAACCATTTTTTAGCTGGTGAAAATACTAGTGGCCTAAAACTTTTGCACAGTACTGTGTATATATATATATATAAATAATACACACACACACACACACACACACACATATATATACGTGTATATATATATATATATATATATATATATATATATATATATATATATATATATATATATATATATATATATAAAAAAATGTTTTTTTCATTTTGGTTTAAATGACTATTTCAATTTACTAATTGAAATAATTATTTTTCAGATGTATTCATTTACTTTTTAATTAGTTTTATTTTTTTCCAAATCAGAAAATAATGCACCAAAAATACAAATTTTACTACTTCAACTTAAAAAAAAATAATAATAATAATAATAAAATCTCTGTTAGGTGCCACTGCAACATTTCTAATTTTCATTTTAGTTTAACGTTCTTCATGTAATTTTATTTTGTTTATTAATTTCAACGTCTGTTTAACTTTTTGTTTTAGTTTATTAGTTGAAATGTTTTTTTTTTGTGTGTGTGTTTTTTTGGGGGGCTCATATTTTATATAAATAAAAAAAAAATTCCCCAAATTGACAAAATGAAAAGGCAACAAAAACACACAAAAAAACATCACATTTTTATACTTTTCAAAACTTCTCCTTTAAGTAATAGGTTTTTTTTTAATATATTATTTTAAATGTGTTTTTTTTTTATTATTATTTTATTGAAAATTTTAATTTAATAAATTTGATATATCATACGTATTTTTTTTTCCACATAATATTTCTTACATTTTATTTATTATTTGAAACAGATTATTAAATTCATTTGTTTTTTTTTAGCTTTGAGTTTATTAGTTGAAATGGTATTTATTTTATTTTTAATTTTATTAATTTATTATTAAATTTTATTAATGATACTGCTCCAAAAACACAAATAATAAAATACAAAACCATTCTCTATTTATCGCTAACCTTTGATCTTATTTTTGTTACTTTTTTCTTTCTTTAATTAATGGATAAAAAAATAAATGCATGTGTTTTTGATGAAGAAGTTTTGGATGTTATACTGTCGCTTCATAATGTTTCGATGACTTTCTTACCTCCATCAGGCGCTTGATGTCGATCTGTCCGCTCTCTCTCTTCTGAGGAGCCGGTTTTTCCTCCACCTCGATCCCAAAATGCTCCGGGGGTCTCGCTTTGCGGCCTGGGTTTCGTCTCTCGACCTGAACCTCTGAAAAACGCCGTTTTGGGGTGGACTGCTTCTTCTTCTTCTATTTAGGGCACAAACATAAAATCAACAACAAAAACAAAAAAGAGCTTAATTATGTCATTATACTGGTTAGATCTAAAGAGAAAGCAGAGCATTTTCTGTTTTGTTCTGTGTAGGTGTTTGGTGCAGGGGATTGTGGGATCTTACCGTAGGTGTTGTTTTAGAAGGAAGTTCAGGCAAAGAACTCAAGTCTGCAAAAAGTTTTGCAAGCTGCAAGAAAAGATTTGTTGAAAGTTAACGTAAACAATCAAAAAATTGAATAAAAATAAACAATGCACAGCAATATTATATTAAAATGAATAAATACTAATATGAATTATTATATTTAATCTTATAATAATAATAAATGTTACTATTTTAAAACACAACAAATTTAAAATAATGTTATATATATGTTATATATAGTGTATATATATATATATATATATATACACACACACACACACACATATATAGATATATACATACATATAAATGTAGTTTATTTAAAACAAAAGTAATTTAAAAAATACAATTGTTAGTAGTAGTAGTAAATATAAAAATATACAACAAATGTAGTTTTGAATTATATACATATATTTCAAAACAGAAATTAAAAAAATATTTTATAATAATAATAACAATAACAATAACAATAACAACAACAACAACATTTTTACTTTTACATACATTCATAACATTTTTTTGTTTGTTTTTTAAAAATTTAATTAATTAAAAAACACATTTATTGTATTTATTTAAAATTGCTAGTACAACTAATTTTTTTTTTACATTGTTTTAAAATATTTATATATATATTGTATGTATATGTATATATATATATATATATATATATATATATATATATATATATATATATATATTTTTTTTTTTTTTTTTTTTAATAAAATATAATCCAAAACAGCAGTTTTTGTATAAATTTGTACTGTACATAATGTTTTAAAAAATGTTTTGTTTTAAAATAATATTTATACTATTTTTATATTTATAATATTATCATTTTTTATGAAAGTGGAATTCAAAACAGCATTTTTCATATATATTTGCAACATATAATAATAATAATAATAATAATAATAATAATAATAATAATAATAATGTTGCAAATATATATGAAAAATGCTGTTTTGAATTCCACTTTCATAAAAAATGATAATATTATAAATATAAAAATAGTATAAATATTATTTTAAAACAAAACATTTTTTAAAACATTATGTACAGTACAAATTTATACAAAAACTGCTGTTTTGAATTATATTTTATTTAAAAAAAAATATATATATATAAATATTTTAAAACAATGTAAAAAAAAATTAGTTGTACTAGCAATTTTAAATAAATACAATAAATGTGTTTTTTAATTAATTAAATTTTTAAAAAACAAACAAAAAAATGTTATAAATGTATGTAAAAGTAAAAATGTTGTTGTTGTTATTATTATTATTACTATTATTCGTTACAAATATATATGAATTATTTTTCATTAAAAAAAATTATAATAGTATAAATATAAATATATTATAAATATTATTTTAAAACAAAATTAATTTACCTTTTTTAAAAATATTATGTACAAATTTATACAAAAACTGCTGTTTTGGATTAGATTATTTTTTTA